>NW_025778146.1:0-76978 GCF_021130785.1 Homalodisca vitripennis
GTTAAACAAAACTAATACTTAAAAAACTCTATCCCCTTATCAGTTAGAAAAACATTTACTTTATGATGCCTAGAGAGTAGTGGCCTTTTACATGGACTGGAACTGCGGAGTCATCGGAAAACAATTTGTTGACGTTAGTAAGGTTATTTGGAGGAAGTGAGATGGATATCATTTTGATTATTGTATAAAAATGTATAAACCTTTAAAAACTTGTAAAACTCTTTTGAAAAAATAATATATTAGTTATTATGATGTATTAAACGAGAAGTACGACGAGGGTAAAGCGTAATGTCAATTTTAGCCAAATTCAAAGGATATTCTCGTACTGACCTACGTCGAAACTTCTAATAATTCTAAAATAGTCTCAACTATTTATAAATTATTATAATTAAACATAAAATTCTTATCTTTTTTTATTTAAAACGATTACTATAAACTTATTGCAACTCATTGTACATAAAACCTACTAAAATGCTGTAAAAACTGTACTAATAAAACCTACCAGATAGATTGCTGTAAGACACTTAAAAATGAATCTTATAAAGAAAATATTTATACATACAAGCAGTTGTAAAATTTTTCTTGGGCGAATCGGGAAAATATTGTTGTACACCAATTCTCCCAGTACGTTTTGGATACAGAGAAGATTGAAAATAGCACAAATTAGTACCTTCTACACAAAACGTACCATTGAATTGTATTAAAATATATTTATTTTGTATTTCTGTTAGCAATACCCATGTACTGATTCAGTGCTAGGAAGTAGGAAAAACTATGAAGTAAACTGCTTTGGGTAGAGACATAGTGAGTGAATAAAACTATGAAATATAAATAATTAATGTAGCTCACCCTTGTAAGCCCTGGCCCAGACTTTCTAGCCTTCACATTGTGTTTCCTGGTGCTACTTCCTTGTCTACCTGTGGGTAAAACGACATTCTAAAATACAGCCACGTAAAAACTTTTGAATAATTTAAAACCATTAAATTAGAAAATGTTATGTGATTTCCATGGATATAAAATAATATTTTAATGTAAACTGTTGCCACGTCTAACTGTTTCCTTATATTGGTGACGGTCACGACTAATACTAACACTAAACTAAATTCTTCTTATCTGATTACATATATTTTATGGGTCATCAAACGATTATTGGAAATGACATTTTATACTATTTGCTAGGTATTCTAAAATAGGCCTAACGTCACTTTTACACACATAAAACAGTATAATAACAAATAAATTTACTATAATGCATCAGTTAATCAAATTAATATATATATATATATTTAATAATATACTTTTTAATGATTTTTACATTATTTTATGTTTGACACTCAGTCACGCAAAACCTAATTGAAAGATATTGAACTAAATTTGATATTTGTAATGTTTAGAAACTTAAGCATACTTTTTATTTTAAAATACTTATAAATATTATTTTAGATTTAATTTATACATTGGTAGTAGTAATTCATTTTCAGCTGATCTGTGTAACAAAGCCCAATGTATTCTAGTATTTTGTATTTTCATGAATTAATATCAGTTGTTTAGCAAGATTAAAACGCGAAACCAGTTATATAAAGTACGATATAGTTTTTACATAGATGGTAGCAATGAGATATTAAACTAACTTCCATATTCAAGTATCTTCATTATATGTATACAGTTTTGCTTACTTTTTATATTACCATAAACGTAATTTAGGTGAGTGTCTCAATAGGAAAAATTTGCGAAAAAGCCTGTAGCATCGATAGATCATTGTGCAATAGTAATAAATGCCTCGCAAATTCTGGAAAGTATAGAGGCTCGCTAATAAATATATTATTTCAAAGTAGAATTGAGGTATTGGAGAGCTTATTACTTATTAGTCAGCGTATCAGGTAACAAAGGCACATTGTGCGGGAATCCTATTCCCTGTTTTATTATCGTATACGCTACTCGTAGTAATGAATTCATTACGAAGCCTTAAAAAAAGGAAGCTCATAAATGAGTATATCATCTCAAATTATGACTTATTGCAATCTATTTAAAGTATCACGTGTTGTAATAGCGTTATCTAACGGCCCTAATAATCGTTAGTAAATTAAAGTACAATTAAGTAATGAACCACCTAGTAGATGTTATTATTGTATTGTTTTTAATCTACGAAATAATAGAACAAGGCAGTTTATCATGGAAACGCGTGACGCGTAAACAAACCTCGGATAAGCGTAATAGAAAAGAATATATATTGAAACATCCTAGGAATTAAACATCCTTAGGATTTAAGTGGAATGCATATAATATTGCGATAGAAGAATTTATATAATATATCTCTTTTATAGTATAGTTTCAGTATACAACCGATGAATATAATTCTTACACTTTATAGCGTTTTCGGTTTTTTTTTGGTACAAAACCTTGGAAAACAGTGGGGTCATACCATTATTCATCCTTTAAAAAGCCCTTTGATCTTCGCTATGAGAAATACAATCAACTCGGAGTCACGTAGTTCCTCTTGGATCATTCATGAACGGTTCATTTTTTATCTGAAATAACTTAAGTTCTCGTAGAAATGAAGTTTTCATGAAACATTTAAAATCCAAATACGAATACTTTATCGAAATATTTTGCAACATTATATACTTAGTTTTTGAGTTATGTTTAGTTTCATACCAGCAACAAGTAATAAAACATCCTATACAATGGGCTGTATGCATTGGGACAGTTAGGTTACATATACGTCATACGTTGGAATCATTTATGATTGTATTGAAATTGATTACAAATTAATATATTTATTATACTATTTTATCGTTAATACCATGGTTACCTATAAGACGTGCTTACTGCACTTGAACAATAGTGCGAATTTCTTGTAGTATATTTTACAAATATTTCGAGCATGGTGTGAGCTGTGAACCAATGTAAACGTATTCACTATCGCTCAGTTCAATCCCATGCAGGACATGTTGTACTATTATAGAACTTAATTTTTCCTTACGTGGAAATTGAGCTTCATGTTCAACATCAAGTCTATATTTCAGTTTGTTGTGGTAGTGTAAACAGACAGACAGAAAAACATCTCTCCAGCCCTTCACGTGATTTATGTAAGTCTATCCAACCACTGACAACAATCGTTTACGGCAGAAACTGGATGGTGGCAAAACTGAAAATAGGAGTGGCCTAATTAGCCCAGTGACCAATAAACAATCTGCTGTTCTTAATATTTGTTGTTTTTTGTTATAGTTTGTTTTGTATGCTGTGTAATAAATATAAAAAATATGTTTTTAAATGCCTATCAATGCTTTTATTCTGAGAATATGCATAAAACATTTTATTTCAATTAGATGAGTTTAGATGATTACAAAGATGAGTTACATACATCGAAAAAGTATTACTTCATATCTTTGTAGCAGCTAAAGCCCGTACACGATACTTTATTATTTTTAAGTTCTTTACCAGATTTTTTACACTTAATATTAAACTGTCAGCTGTATACGCCGATGACATTGAAGTATAAGCAAAGGAAGTCTCTTACAACAAAGAAAGTTATTATTCTAATACATTAGTAAGAAATATGTGTTCAAATAAAACACATTCATCAGTGCCTAATCGTTATCCACAACCTTTTCCTGTTAATACAGATCACACCGGATTTTCCAGTAAGTTTGAAATAAAATACAAAGTATGGGAAAGTCGTCTGCCATAGTTGGTAAACCTGTAGAGACTGACATTAGACATTCACATGTCAAACCTCATTATTGCTTTTTTCTCTTTAAAATCTCTGACATCAAAGAGACATATTGTATAATGCCGAAATAAATGTGCAAAGTGTATTAGTAGGTTCTTTTGTAATGCAAATAAATTCTTAGTCATAATTTGCAATGGGAAGGTTACCAATTAGTAGGCTATCATGTTTAGTCAATATTGTTTAAGGGGCATTGAGGATGAAGGTCAACGTTGACAAATGTGAAGCCATACACTTCACAAGGACAAGGTGACAAGCGGACGTCCGTCACCTATCACTCAATACGGCGACGACATACCGTGGAAGACTTCAGTCAAGTGCCTGGGGGTACTTCTGGACTCCAAGCTGACCTTCACACCCCACGTCAAGAGGATCTGTGGCCAAGCGAGGAAGGGCTTTTCGGCAGCATCGGCCCCCTGCTCAACTCCACGAAGCTACCGACCAGGACGAAGGTCCTGCTCTACACGGCTCTGATACGACCAGTGCTCAGATATGTGGCCCCAGCATGGTACCACCTCGCCTGCAAGACCGCAAGGAGGGCAGTTGCTCGCTGTCCAGAGCGTGTGCCTCCGGCGGGCCACTGGGTCGCCCTGGTTCGTGAGGAACACCGTAGTCAGGGCTTCGTCCCAACGTCCCTACCATCAGGAGCTTCATAGAAGGCCTGACATCGAGCCTTGAGGAAGCTGCAGAGTCCTCACCGTGGGATCATATCCGTGAGCTTCGCGCCCAGGAGGTCCCCCAACTGCGTCTTCCCATGGATGACTGATGACATCGACTACAACTTCGACTGCACCACGACACTTCACCCCACTGACAGGTAGCGAAAGCTACTAGGGCTTTGACCCTGGAGACACAAGGCAAAAGCCTAACCGGCAGAGGCCTTGAAAGATGTGGGGGATCCACCCCCCCACAGTCACAGCGACTTGGACTAGATGCAAGATATTTGTGAAATGGGACTTGCTAAATTCTGATTCGATTCTTTCTGTACACTTTGGGTACAGACAGAATTAAAAATGAGCCCAAAACACAAACTACTCTTATATTTACATAAAGTTTACAACAAATTTCATGGTTTAAATAATCTTTACGAAAAGAGAAAACCACGAAATTAAAACATATAAAATTATTGAAATACTATTTACGCCATTACCATTACATATAGACTGTTCCGATGTTTTTTGCTGTAATTCATACTAGCTATAACTGAAATGTAAACTACTTTTTGTAACGAGAGATATTATGAAGAACAATTTAGAATTATAAATTATAAAGTAACTCATCTATGTTAGGCCTGGTCCTGGCCATCGCATCTTATTCCCAGCTGTTTCACTTACGTGCTGTGTATTGAATTAATTATGAAAAACAAGCTATTGAATAGTATAAAAACGTGTCAATAAATCACCTGTCCCTTGATATTTCCATCGACATTAAATATTTTTGGTACGTAAGTTTCACGTTGTACAAATTTCCGTTTTTTTGTTGCTAAATCTTATCTTAGCAACATTTTTCTTCACGGCATCACTAGTAGTAATATTAAACCGATTATTCTTATGTCATTACCTACCTATACAGACTATCATTTGTTTAAAATATAATTTAAATATTATTTCTATCATAAGTTTATGGTTTATATGGTAATAGATCTAAAGTGTTTATAATATGTTTTAGTTCCTTAGAAACAATATACACGGTCTCCTCTTGTACGCTTTGGGTACAGAGTGATTAAAGTAGCTCAAAACACATGTTAAGAAAGTTCTACACAAGACGTCGAACAAATGGAATTTGTTAATCACTATAATCACGGTACTAAATAATCAACCAAGAAGCGATCCTATATGAGTATAATAAGAACATAATTATGTATATAAAAATTATGATATTTATACTTTATGATTTAGTTATCATTACATTTGACCGGTTCCAGTGTTTATGCTGTGATTAATAGTCGCTAAATATATAATATAAACTGCTTTAAATAAACGAAGAGTGACATTTCATATTTTGATTTCTAAGTCATACAAGTAAGTAACTCATCCTATAGGTCCTGATCCTGGTCCTGCTCCTGGGCATCGCATCGTTTTCCTCGTGGTCCCTTTTCTGACTTACTGCAAGGTAAAAAAAGAAAACTGAACTATTCAACAAAATAAAAAAAATCTCAAAATCTTCCTTATAGTTTCTATGGAAATCTAAAATTTTAAAAAACTACTGTTCCAGTTGTTTAATTTATTGTTATTATACGTTTATATTTCAACGGTACGTGATCTCTATTAAACTGAATATTTTTAGATCAGGTTTTATCACTTTTACAAATTCTTATTATCTATATATATAAAAATGAATGTTTGTATGTTTGTCCTTTATGGAATCGTGAACTATTGGACCGATCATGATGAAAATTTGTACGTATATGTATTTTTCCACGGAGAAGGTTTATAAGCTATGCCCATCCCTTTCCCGATTCAGGATTCCGCCCCACTGGTTACAGAAATACCCATAAGAAATGCATTGCAGCAAACATATGTTAACGTCTTTTCAAATTTTTAATCAGCTGTTCTTTGTAAACATATATTACACTTATAGTTTTAAAGCATAGAGTGAGCTTAAGAGAAACGACAAATTTTGTTTAAACTGTTTCTGCAATCACTGTTAAACATAGACTTTACTATCCAGATAATACAATTCAAATTTGACGTAAAAATTCACCTTTAACTGCAATATTTATTTAATATAAACCATGCTCATGCTTGATCAGAAGAGCAATGCAGATATCATAATTACTATCTTACGTTGGCTACAAATATAAAGAATGTTATAAAATTCAACCTTAGTTGTTTTTTTTGACAGAAGTATGGTTCTCAAAACTCCGTGTGTACATATTCTCTCGATCGAGACAACAAAGCAAGCTCAATCGTGGCATCGGAGATATAACTAATTTAATCTAAAATTTATTATAGTAAAAAAAAAAATTTACTAAGTAATATAAGGACTTCGGTTCTTAAGATTTGCGTGCGAAGCCGTGGGTAACAGCTAGATAGAGGCAGGAATATGGTACATACCTTCATAATACGCCCAAGAGGCTCACGATGGAACGACTATCAATTATCTCAGCAATGTTTAGAATGTGATAGAAAAAGAATAAGTGAATATAGTGTACTGTTTTCAACGGGAAATTGCGTGCGAAGCCGCGGGCAACTTTTGCAAAAAAAATATTGAAATGCGCAGCAAAGCGCGCCGGGCCCGCTAGTCTGTTTATAAATACGTATATACTGTGCAGACAAACGTTGAATAAAATATAATTTTAAAAAGATTTGTTGTCCATATTAGGTTATGGTGTGTAGTATAAAATATCCAGGGAACGGGTTCGTATGTCTTTTAAGCTCTTATTAATGTACATATAAAAAACCTACGTATATTTCTTAAATATGCTTTGACATAATTTAATTCATCTTTAATAATACATACCAATATTCAATTTCCTTACAAAACTACTACTCTTACAAATCTTATTTACTATCTAAGTCCCTAATTTTCTTATATACACGCTTAACTCAAAATATTGAAAAATGTTATTTTATATAATATTTTGTATCAACCCAATACTCAATATTTGTAGAGTTCAACAAAACGAGAAAGTGTGAATCTCAGACTTACAATAAAAGAAGCTTAACATTTTCCTAATTTAATTGACAGGTCAACATTTTCTTTTAGCATTTATGTTGTTAATAAGTTATTAACACAATTAAAAAAACAATAAACAAGCCGAGTTTACTTAGCTACTTATTACTTTAAACACTTCTTTTTTTCTTTTCTATGGACGACGACTTAGACCTCATAGTAAATATTTGCTGCTGTAGTAACCGAAAAAGTAATAATAGCAATTTCATGACTTTTAAGTTTTTTTACTATAAAAAGGTGTGTGTTATAATAATTGTTAAATATTCATTGCTGAATATGCTAAAATTATACTGGCAAAAAATTGTTTTATATTAGTATTGTACATTATACTATTTAAATAAACACAATGTTTATCGGTTTGTATAAAATAAATATGGTATGATTTTCAAATATTATATATAATTTTCACGAATCTCGGTTAGTATGAGGTTTTTTAGTGGTAAATATTAATTTATATTCATTTTAAAGTAAAGTTACATTAACCTCTTCACCTTTTCCCAAGCAATAAAAGCGATAGTAATACAAACAATCTGTTACAAAAATATATAAAAATTAATATTTTATTTTGAAGAAACTGTTAAAATTTCTCATTAAATGGCTTATTAAATAGTTCGTCATCTTGATTGAATATCAACGGATATGTCGCTTGCGATATGAAATGGTTTTAAAATAAAAAAAACAAAACAAAACATAACAATTAATTTTTAAGACGATGTGTGTTTGTGATGGCAACTATATTATTTGGACAGAGCACATGTTTGTGTAGAACCCCTATTTGTATAATTTAAAAATTGTATGTAAAATAATAACATTTTACCTTGAGTTTTAACTGGTACTAATCTATAAATAAATTAATATATACAAAAGTTCTTTTCCAATATTACGGCTCAAAGCTCATACACAGACGGTTGCAAAACCGCTAAATGCAATTACGGTGTGAACCAATAGGATATTATTCATCCGGTTATACTCGGAATTGACACATATTCGCATAAACCACTAATTATAAACCACTCTTGTCATGTAGGGGTCTGATCTTTGTTATTTATTTGCCGTCATTATATCACCAACATTGGGTATGCTTCGGCGAGTGCTATACAGCGTGTAAAAACCATAAGTAAGGGTATATAGCAAAAGATCGATGCATAAAAATTATAAAATATTAAGATTGATAAATTAAAAAGTTTGTCCAGGCACTTAACAAGAGATCTAGAAAATAGTCTACCAATTATAAATTATCTAAGGTTTGATTAATATTATTTGTTCAATACCAGAATAAGCTGCTCGGAAAGTTATGTCTACAGAATCAGGTAGGCTCTATGTTTATTATCCTTATTTAAGTAAGACATTATTTTCAGACGTAGATCACATTTACTGTGAGACTAAATGAATAATTAGTTAGCAAATTAAGAGATATGGTTTATCATTTAACCAACAAAAATTGCGTAGTTTAAAATTATGTTTAATAAAATTAATAAAACTTTGTTGCAAACATATTGTGACGTGTATACATGTTACTTTTATTAAATACACAACATGGACCGTATTGTTGATCATCCGACTGTCTGCTTGTACCGTGAAAGATCCTAGAGTCTGGAATCTTGGAATACAGGTTTCCCTAGTTTAAAAAAAAAAAAAAAGTTGGGGTCAAAAGGGCAAAGGTAATTTTGTTTTCTCTGTGTGTCTATCCCTACCTGTGCGATTACTCTTAATAGCAAGATCATGGGGACTTGGAACTGCTTACATAGGCTGTGAGTTTCTACAGACCAGGACTTTTGAAGTTGTGAATTCTCATAAATACTTACTCTTAATAAATAAGCTAGGTCTCAAAGGTCACTTTATGATCTCAAAGGCTTAGGTTTAACAGATAATTGAGTCTACTAAAGTCAAGTTTGTTCCAAAAGGTTAAATTTAAAGAGGTGAAAGGTAGATGTTCTAGCCATGCAAGAGGAAGATAATCCTATAGAACAACAATACCGTAAAATTCACTTTATTAAACACCATAAACAATTAGCTATAGATAATCATAACAGGTGAAATGAAATTAAGAGATGAAATATTATTCAAGAGAACACGGACGGGCAAGTAATCAAGCGCGGAGAGCTGATGGCTTAATTTTCTGTGAAAAAACTGTGCATTTATGATAACTATTAGCTTTTTATCTTAGTTTTTCTGATGTTTAAGAGGTTATATTTTATAACTTAGGAAAATACCCGCGCGATATTTTTTTTGAAGTGAAAACTTCTTTAGGCACGTTGAGCGTTTTGGTAGAGAGTAAAATCCTCGGTTCGCGTTACCGACATGCTAATGGTACTAACCTGCATGAAAAAGTCAGTCTCGCTGTGTTTTTTAACCGTAGACTTTGCCGCGGACTACTAACCTGCATGAAAAAGTCAGTCTCGCTGTGTTAAAAACTGTCCCGGCGGAGTACGAAAACAGACTGCGAAAATCAGTGACCTTTACGGCTTCCTCTCGCGATTTAAAAGTGAAGCCAATGTCGTACAATTCTGTAAGATGCGTCAAATTAAAGCTCTTAATATTGGCAATCTATTGGTTACATTTTTAAATATTAAAAAAATTTCGAAATAATTTTGATTATTGTTTACATTTTACATAGCGTTTACAATGACAAGAAAAAAAGTAGTAAGCGAGGATTTTTTTTATTGTTTGGTCAGACAAAATTTGTCAGCGAGAAAGTTGTGTCAAAATAGATGAATATTTTTTTGTAATTTATCATTTTTTTATTGGAAGTTTAGTTTAGCCTGTAGTAGCGTATGAAGTGATGAGTGAACGTTTCTGCCGGAACTGTAGTTGGCGCATTGGCTCACTGATACCGTATTAACTCAATAAATTAGTTTATTGTGCAATAAAAATACCTTTACGAAAGAACCAAGTTAATTTAACTAATTTATTAGTTTTAAAAATATTGTAGGTTTAATTGTTATTGCAATTATATACTTTATCCGTAGCAATAACTGTATTATTTACAACGGTGTTCAACTCACTGTTGTTCACGTCGGTGTTTTACTCACTTGTATTCTATGTTTAACTAACTAATAATATTGAGCAATTACAACAAGTATAATGATTGCATTAAACTTTTTATTAAGATATTGTTAAGATAATTGTATATTAATTATTTTTTCAACCACTTTGTATTTATATTTTGTTCATGATTTGTTTAACCTATCATATGTAACTAATAAATAAAACATAAAAAATTTCATATAATTTTTGCATATAGTTTTAATTACTCTCAACTTAATAGTTCCGTTTTCACTTCTATAGGCAGTCCCACGACTGCTACTGTTTTTTTTTTTTAATTTAGAAGTCCTAATGTTACACTTGCTAAGCAATATTATAGTTTAATTTAATAAATTAATGAAACTGTGGTCTTCCCTCTGTTAACGCTAGTAATGTCATTATAATTAATGGTTAATTGGCTGAGCTTTAGCACAGCTTATAAATTGTGGGGCTGGATAAACTTTCAGTCTAACTGTTTTTCTGTATAATTGTCCTCACGGTATCTCAACTACTTTGAGTTGGATGGTGTTGGATAGGATTTGCCTGAGCGTCATTGAATTTTCTTATATTTGTCTTTAGGTTTAAATTATGGTACGTGAAAAATAAGAGTAAGTTAATTAGTAAACAAACTAAATCCTTTCATTTTAGATTTCAAAATGTGACTTTAGTTTATATGAACAATAAAAAGAGTGGGAGTTTAATGTTAAAACTCTGTGAAAAGATTTAATTTAAGTGCACTATTGCATTATAGTAATCTCAAGAACTCACAGGGACTTTCATTATTTGAAGATTTATATGAAATGTACTTAATGAACAGAAATAGGAATGCATACGAGTAAATGTTGCAAGATATCTCTGTTGACTAAAATTTTGGCCTCACATTTCATTTCTACATACACGTGACTGTGTCCTATAATAGTGCATGTCCAACTGTGGAACGTGGCGGAGTGTTATTGAAGGCTAAGTAAGGCTCAGTAGGCTGACACTGTTTCTCTTATGCCGGTCTATGGGGGGGGGAGGGGAGGTGGGATGTATAAAAAGTCTTTAAACTTTTCAGTTCTGCTGTCTAACGGCAGGCAGGATATTTCCAAAATGAAATCAACTATAGATTTATATATTTTCATGCAGATTCAACGAAGCCTGTTATGCAACATGCGGTGTGTCGGACTCCTACCTTTTATTATTATTTTACATTTTTCATTAATAATAGTAATCAAAAACTACATATATTGATCTCTTATTTAAGAAGACAAATAATCCAAATCGAAGACTAAAAACTAGACTAAAGTGAAAAACTGTGTATTACAATAACACAACAAGACGTCCAGTCGTAAGAAATAACATAATAGATGTACCTTTAATAACTTCGTAAATGTCTGAAAAATTTGTTCTTTGAGGGGAAAACTGATATTTTATTACTTGTGTAATCCTCACCCTTAATAATGCACTAATGTGTATGTATGTAATAATGCACTAAAACCCCACCAATATTGAATGATAACAATTTTAAGCAGTTTTGACTAAATTTTTATCAAGTACATAGTTAATATTCTAGTTAATATTATATCCTCCAAATAGCACTGTAAATACCTCTCAAGACATCATATTATTAGTTATATACCAGTTACACTAAAATGTAAAGTCCCAAAAATATACAGGTGTCAATTCTATGCTTCAAAGAACTTATTCTCTTTTGTTTATCTTACTCTTATAATATAATAAGCAAGGTATGACGATATAAAAACATTTTTAGGATAGTGTGAAATGTACAATAATAACCCACATAACATATAGTATAATAATACTCTAGGGGATAACAGAAAATGTTTTAGTTTGCCATTAGAAAAATACAAACTTCTCATCTAAAGGATTACCACTGCAAATTGTCTTTTAGAAATCGCAATTTTATTAGATGGTTTATTATTCTCTCTCTTATCAATAATCGCTTTTATAAATTTTAAATTTTTATTTCTGAATAAGTTACTGCACTTCTTAAAAACTTTCTGCTTTGCAATTGTTTAAACAATACTTATGAATTTATATTAATTAAAAAATACAACCTATTTAAACTATCTATAACAAGAATGCTAAAATAGAAGAGACCTGTATAATATATCCGGCTCCCAGAATAAGTCACAGATACCGCATTTCTTTAGGCACCGAACATGTTTGTTTAAGCGCCTTTATATCAATAAGTATAACTTGCTTTTAATAGTTCATAAAGATTTAACCGTGTGACCGTTCTTACTCAAAGCGCTTTGGAGTTTAACTTTTGATATATGTACCTTATATCCAAAACCTTATTTGATAAAATTTCATCTTAAAAATTAGTATTTTAATACTATGAAACCAAACAAGGCTTATTGAATGACTAAAATAAAAAGATTTCTACAGCACTTGAGTTGATATTTATTATGATCTGAAATCAATGTAGCTCACGATTTACCAATATCCAATAATGTCACACATTCCAAAGGTTCTATCAAAGGCTGGAATGTGTCGAAATCGATTTTTCTTTATTACGACCACCACATCAACTCTCTTGATGACATGAAAGTGTGTGCTTGCCGTTAACTTTCTACTTTGTGATGGTATATTAATTGTGTAGACAGGATTCAGCACCCTCACAGACAAACAACTAAGTAATAATATATATAGTTCTACAAGAATTATGAAACATCCTTGATTACGAATGGTTGTTTTAAGGTTCGAACTAAGTTACAAATAGTCTACGTACCTCTTGCCTATTGTATGCCAATAATTTATTTCTCTTTGCCTTACAATAACACCTGAATATTTTTGCGCGAAAAATATCTCATTGGTACAAAATTTTAAATTGTTACAGCAGCAACACATATTCACCATATAACTTTGACCGGAGTTTAAGCAGTTGAACCAAAAGGGTTTTAAAATTGTATTATAGCCGATTAATTACCTGTAATTAAAAATGTTACATAGAACCTTCTGGAACTCGGCCAAAATTTAATTGAATCAGAAATATCCACTAGTTGGTATTGAACACACATTACATGATCAATAATAAACTAATTACAATGATTTAGGCTGTAAATCTTATGATCTTATGATGGATAAATATGAAGAAAGGTTGCTTGATTGAAAGATCGGCTGCTTGAAGAAAAGTTTAAAAACTACTTAAAACAATCCTTTGATCTAATTCTAATAGTCGGGTATAGTTAGCAGTTTTGCACAGTCAATATTAATTCTGTCTTGATATAAACCAGATATATAGTTTTAAAATGCCACTCTCATAATTGTATTTAGTTGCAGGCACTGTATATAATCCACCGTGCGTAAGTTGTAGACGGGACAATTTTATAGCATTAACCTGCATGACCCTAGCAATGTAAAAATACAATTTGCCATAATTATATTTTTTGCAGTATAATAACAAGATGAATGGTAGTATTGTATTAACGTATCAAGTTTCATCATGTTGGACCTTGAACATTTTAAAGCTTCATAAATGCTGTAATATAAAAAAAAACAATAGGTTCCAAATGTGATCATATTTATCAGCAGACAGAAGAACAATAAATGTAGAAGTTACAACTCTAGCAAGTTGCATGGTTTCTTCACTGGCTTAGATACGGAGCTGTGGAGATTTAATACTCTTCAGTACTAGCTTGAATAACTTTGAAGTTTAATAATTATGTAATATTTGTTTTTTATTCTTGCCTTCTGTGATTTCGTCGTTATAATACCGGAAATACATAAAAACAAATACCTCGAATTCTTCCAACGGAAATAGATTGTTAATCGCTGACACGCTGCATGATTCTCAATGCACTCAAGATTGGAGAGCCACAGTAACTAATCGAGAGGTTCTTGTACCGTGGGGAGGTTTGTGAACGAAACCCAGCCAGGACGGGAAGCTTTACTTTTCTAGACTGAGCCTGGAATTCGGGACTTCGCCCCCATGTGTTTAATGGTCTTCCTGAACACATGAAGAATGTATATTGTGCTAGTTTTATAACTAAGCTTAGCAAATTACCAAGTACAAATTTTCTAAATACGACTAGCCTAATACATGTATTGTTGTAATGTGTATATATACATGTAGCTCTAAAATAACAGTTAAGAGCTATAAAATCTCGATTAGACAAGAGATTATTTGAAAACCAATGATATATTGGGATTGAATAAAAGGCATTGTTATTATTTTAATATTTAAAAGGTTTATGGGTTTAACCTCTGGAGTTCTTTTAGTAAATGCATTAATGTAAAAACTTAAATTCTTTTGTAATGCTATAACTAATTGGTTACTTAGTCAAACTGAACAGATAGATATCATACACAACAAATTAGTCTAAAATGTTATTAACTGAATTGTTTCCTTTTTTTCAATTGCAAACTAAAATACATCCCCTTTATAAACAATTATTCTATTTTATTGTATATCTTTTTTAATTAGTAAACCAATATATCAAAACATTTTGTAGAATCTGAATATTATTTCCATTAGTCTAAAATGTCAAGATAATATTGTAATTATATAAATTATATTTTTAAATAGATGATTTAAAGTCTTCAATATATTAGTCTTTATGTTCGAGTCTTAATATTAGATTAGTCTCGTATATTTAAACATTGTATGTAAAAATAAGATTGAGTAGAGTTTAAATTGATTATGTTGTGTTCTTATCAAATTTAATGTATTTTTCTTTCAAGGATAATTTTCGTTAAATGTAATGAGGAACTTTCAATATATCGCAGTGATCTGCACATCAAGTCGTTTTCAGAGAAAACCGGACTGTTATTAGACCTTTCCTTGTCTATTGTTTAGTTTTATCAAACCTCGCAACTTGTTAATGTGGTTACATTATATTCCTTAATAATCTTGTATTGGAAAGACTATATTTTTTCGGAATATATCTCATTATCTCTTATCCCTCACTTTCTTACAAATTTCTGTCACTGCACCAGTTCATCAGAGAGTGCAGTATATTGTAAGTGTGAAGTTTTTAACTTTATCATAATAACTTAGTATAGTTTCAAATTACTGGAAACGTTACGGACAGATGTAAAATCGATCAAAGTTTGGTAATTAGACATTGCAATCGGTTTAGGTTTTCGTGGTTTAGTATAAGTCCGTGTTTACTAGTCCAGTCCAGCACATTGTTGATAGGCCCGGAACTCAATAACCACGATAATCATTAACTCATAATATGTAATAAAGGCAACAATTAAAATTCTCTAGGGAGTTTTAAATTTTTTAGTACTTTTATTTTATTTACAGTGTTAAAAAGTGAGTACTAACCTTTCTGGTAATAGTTTAATCAACATGTTGCCCAGTCGATTTAGAAGTTAAAAGCATAGAGATGCATTATTCTCGACAAACACTCATTCTATTTAGTCATGAAAAAGAAGTTTAAATATTATTAGTTACAGTGAGAATGTTAAATATTTAAAGTTGACAATGCAGTATGATTCTTCATCTTTTTTACTTATTACTTCAATTCAATATTTTGTGTCTATTCTACAAAGGAAGAGAGCTCTAGTGTAGGTTTTATTAACCAACCGAATGAATAGATATGTAGAGACTCTATTTTCTTACAAATCTTAATAACACTGCATCTAAAGTTATTGAGTTTTAACAATTTAACATGAATTAGTAAGGCAATACTAATTTAGCACATATTATTTATAAATAATTTTGAATATTTAGCCTTCTAAAACGCTAAAAATATTGCTTTAAACAATTAGTAAGGAGATACTTCTCACAAACAGCTATATATGTTTTATCAACTACCTAAAAGAGTTACACAATAAACTTTGATTTGTCTACGAAGAATATAATTGATCACATATTCTCCCTGGACTCTTTTTTTACAGAGAGGATTAATAACATCGTAATTACTTCACTATACAAAGATAAGAAGGAAATTCGTTAAAATTACAATTCTTACAAAATTCTATTAAATAATCAACGAATACAAAACTACTCTTTATGAACTATTACAGTATTTGTGTTGAGTTAAATAGTCATTAAAGCAAAGATATAAAATTTTTTGGTTAGGAAGGAATAATCAGAGGGGGAATAGTGATGTCCAAATGTTCAAAACTACTCAGACATGTGAGTCCTGGTCCTGGTCCTGCTTCTGGCCATCGCATCTTGTTACTTATAGTACTTCTCTGAGTTATATGACTGTTAAAAAAGTTGCGGTTGCTACAATTAATATTTTACTTTTATACCATTGTACCTATGTGTTTGGGTGCAATAAAACAAAGTTTTACCTCCTGAGATAGAGATAAACTTGCCTACGCACTTAACAATGATGAAAAATCAAAGTTTGAAGATTATAGTACAGAATTTTGTGACGAAAAAATTCACCGAAAAAGCCTATTGTTCTTTAAAACCAAAAATACTCGTTAAAAAGAAACTACATTTGTACTAGTATTGAGGCAGTAATTATTAATGTTTAAACAGGCTGAGTTTACTTCAGCAGGCAAAAGGTTGTATGATCCCTTTACATACATGGTTTTTCCTTTCTGAAATGGGGAATACTCTTACTAGCAAACAAATTGTATGTAACAATGAGAAAAAGATATAGAAGCACTGTAAGGGCTCTGTAGGTGCATGTAATTTCTGCTCGAATGACGTAAATTCTTTCCCCATTATAATGGTATTTACGTGATTTTCAGTAATGGTATCAGATGTTTAGCCTATTATATAAAGTAATAACAAGAATTATACTATTTGTTTACACGTGTCGTACACAATCAATTAAAGACAATTTTTATTAATTTCAATGATCAAACAGAACCACATAACTGCCCCCGAAATTCCCAATTCCTACCTTTTGCTGAGGATGATTAAAGCATACAATTAAAACAACAAAATCTCTAACAATTTCGTATTTATCCGAATCACGCATTCAAATATAAAACTATGTTTGGACTTAACTATACTAAAGTTGTTAAATTCACTAACTGATTAAATAATAATTAATTCTTGCTATTTTTTATTATAAAAAATAAAAACAGTGTTCAGGGAAAATATTCATAAAATGGAAATATTCTCCAGTAATGTAAAACAAAGATCCACTGCTTGTAGTCACAAAAAATGCGATCAAAACAATACGAAACAACATAACCTATTATTATTTAAAATATGCTCACCAAGGTTCCCCAAACAATTTATTATATTTTGGCATGAAATAAATTATGCTATTGTTTATAGTGAGATTAGATACATAAAGGTGACAATATAATCTAATAAAGCGTTCCTATAACTGTATCACTTCAATTAGCAAATTTATTTCTCTTTTAAGATGGAAGAGAGATCTGGTGGCAATCACAGTAAATAATTTAATAAAGTAAACCTTTGAGACCATATTTCTTCTCAAAACCTATACTATTCCATTTTCAGAAATTATTGTGTTCAAACAATAAAACATGGTTAAGTTATTAATTATCATCCTTTCATCTAGTATTCACTAATTTAAACTTGTTGCCAATATTAACCCTACAATAAAATTTCAGAAAAATATATTTTAACACCTATAAGACAATAAATCTCTTAGTAATATTATCGCTTATTATCAAATATATCTGAAAGGGTTAAAACAAATTTGAGCATAGATTTGGAGAAATCAAATTTGTTAAGCGATTCTTTCTGTACACTTAAGGTACAAGAGGATTAATGAAAGCCAAAAACATACATAATTTATGCCCAAAAAACAAAGAGTTATTGTCAATTCTGATTTATTTTAAGAAACATGAAATAAAACTCTTTAAAAATGCCTTACAGAGTCACGTAATTTAATTATAAATGATTTATCTTTACATTTGAACTGATTTGTGATGTTTTGAGTATCAATAAGTTTTAGCAGAAACTATAACTACAGTATTAGTCATAATAAGCAGTACTGAAACTGAACCAGTTGTAGTTGCCTTCTCGATCAGCTAATTCAATTGACAATTGTTGCCACGACTTCGTGTTCATTACTTCTTTCTTATTTGAGGGTAGTTTTTGCTAACATGGTGCTAAAAAACGGTAAAAAAGAAAGTTTTTATCATAGAGCATTATTTTCGCTCATACGGAATTAAACGAGCGGGTAGGCCAAGCTTGTCATACACTGCATTATGTTTTTCAGGAACATTTCCACACAATCTCGCCTAGTAATGCTGTGATTCCTAGTATATTGTTGAACAATTTCGAAGAACAGGTCGTGGACCTGGCTTTTCAGGTCGCCAAATACTGTCTGTAGAAAGTAAAACCACGGAAGGAAGAGTGTTGCAGCAAGTGTTACAGTCACCGAAAGAAGCCTATTGCGAGCTTCTCTTAAAATTAATAAGAGCAATACGTCAATGCGAATAATGTTCAAAAACATTGGTGGTTTTCCCCACAATATATAAAGTGGGCAACCTTTGAACTGTAGAAACAAACTAGCCAGAGTTCAGTGCTGTGCTTCAATGTTAGCAATACGCTAAGAAGAACTTGAGGTTCTGAGTGATGTATTGTTTTTACAGATGAATGTAATGTGCACCTGGTTTCATAAACAAGCAGACAACACGTTTCTTTGGATTTGAACGTCCTGACATTGTTGTAGAGAGGCTACAGCATATTAAACGTGTAAACATTTGGTGAGCTGTGTCTGGGAGGGGTATAGAATGACCATAATTCTTTGAAGGCAACAAAACTCAGGAGGAAGGTCATATTGAACACGTTTAGCTAAGTTTAAACCAATTCTGCTTCCTATTACTGTGTTTAAAATAATAAAATATTACCAATTCAGTATTGTTTATTTTGGCTAATGCTGTACTTCTAAATAATAAAAGTAACTCATGTATAAAGCCTGGTACTGGGACTGGTTATCGTGATCCTGTTGGAGACTCTCGGACCTGCGTGTTGAACATAAAACTGAAATATGAACAAATCCTGGCCCATTTCAAACTTCTGGCCTTCACATTTTGTCTTTGTCATGCTTCACTAATAATGTGAGAGTTAGCGACTAATGTATATAAAACTTTCGAAATTATTGAAAAACATTGTAAACGTCATTTTTTGTTTCCATGGATAATAAATATTGTTACACGTGTTTACGTTATGACTACTACTGGCATTAAACCAAGTCTTGTTATCTTATTACCTATACGCACATAACTAAAGACAAAGATATAATGTAGCCCGTCTTAGATTTTTTATGTGATAAATTATTATTGTTCTGAGGCAATATCCGTATCAAGTAGAATTGAATTTATTTTTAACATCGAAACAGAAGTAACACCTGCTTGAGAAAACAATTATTACAACAATGATTCTTGATCAAACATTTGTGAAGAATGGTAATAATTGACGCTTATGTAATTCTCTAAGAATGTAAAAATAAAGAATATTGTCTATTTTCTATTGAATAGTTTTTCTAAACTGAAATGAATTGCCCCACTAGCTGTTATACAGGGTGACCATTAAGTCTTAGGACGACTTTATAACTTTTAAACCACAAGAGATATCATAACCAAATTTTGTATACCGTTACTGGAAACTGTAAGCTACTTTTCTGTGTACATGGTGGTCGGATTTTACCTTTGGGGGACAGCCCGTCGGGGGTTATAAGACAATCTTTAATGACAGCCTATGTTGAGTTGTACATCATTTTTAAATATCTACTTGAACTGAAAACAATGCCTTAACTTCTAACAGCTACAGCATTAGTTATTTCTTATGTAATAATAGTATTAAACATTTTTAAACTTTGAACAGTGATTTCTTCCAACTGGATCAACCTTTTGAAGTCCAGTTTGCGGCATTGTTTTCAGTTCAAGTAGACATTTAAAATGATGTACAACTCAACATAGGCTGTCATTAAAACTTTTCTTATAACCCCCGAAGGGCCGTCACTTAAAGGTGAAATCCGACCACCATGTACACAGAAAAGTAGCTTACAATTTCCAGTAACGGTATACTAAATTTGGTTGCGATATCTCTTGTCGTTTAAAAGCTATAAAGTCGTCCTAAGACTTAAGGTCACCCTGTATAAGTGATTTTATAAAAATTTTATTTTATATACTACAAAATGTTTATAATTTAATAATTTGTCCTGATTTTTTATTAGTAAGTTACCTCCAACCCAAAATTAATATTAACTGAAATTTATAAAACCCCATAAGGTAATCGTTAAATGTCTATTTTCAGTGTTTTTCCGCAGGTATTTCAATAACGAACTGAAATATAAAATTTAAATTTTGTATTAAAATTTTCCACAGATAAGATCGAGTTCAATGTGGGTGCGACGTGAGGTTTATCGTACTCCAACTTGTTTTATTAAAGATGAAATAATCCTTGGACTGAGTTTGCCTAACGTATAAACTAATTTATAATACTTACTGTGCTATAGTATGTCTATATTTATTGTACCTACACTAATATTTAGTTTAGTGCTACGTTTAAATAAGGTATTGTGTTTTTCGCATTGCAGGTTTAGTAGTTGGGTTTCTTCTGTAGTATCATACCAAATGCGTACTGTGATGACATTTGTACAGTATTTAATGGCTATCGTTAAAGATAAAAATCGATGTTATTAATTTGCAATTGCCTGTAGTTATGTTTCTACTAAATTTAATAATTTGTTCCTAAAATAAACAAATATACATATATATGAGGACAAATTCTTTTTCAGATTTTGATTAATGTTTTGTAATGATTTCAATTTTTAAATTAAATAATGTACCTATGTATCAGCCTAAGTATTAATACAATATATATAAAAAAACGCTTTTTTACTCTATAAAACGTTTCAGTTATGGCCAGCAGTACTGACAAGTACAGGAATGTTTTAACCTCTTTTAATTTTAAAGGATGAAATTGAAATGAGGTATTAGATCTCAAAACAACTATTTATTCATGGCATTTTTACATACTCCAATACTTAAAAATGTTGAGTAAATAGGTTATCATCAGTATTATAATATAAAGTGTCAAAAAATCTATTCAAATTCAAATTCTCAGTGATTTATTGATATTGTTATTCAATTTACATTCCTAACGAATATCTAATCACGGATGGTCTTCTCAAGTAGGTATTCACCTGAAACCAAACTAAAGCTATCGCATATCCTGCACAACTACATTTATTTCGTCATAACACCAACAATAATTATTACTTAATGGTGAAAACCTCAGTATTACAAGCGAAGAATGAGTCCTAATCTCAGTTGAAATTAAACATTGTACATTTAAAGTTGTGTGGAAGAGCGCTCTGGTGTAAATTCCCGTACCTAATTGAATGGGTTACAAATTATAGACCGTATGTGTATTTAATAAGTTCCACCCCTTGTTTTGAAATGGTGAATGTATTGCATTTAACTTGGTTTAGTTACGCGTTCTTAATCATTACTGATTTTCATGCAATAGTGTAACTTAATTGCGAATAATTAATAACTTTCTACAAAATGCCTTAAGGATTTCTGTGTGACATACGTAAGAATATACTTCTCATGAAAAACTAAAAAATGTTTATCAAGTATGCACAAACACGTAAAAACCACTATGGCATATAAATAGGTTTAACCAAAAAATGGATCAGCAAAATAGTAATAGATTAAATATTTTTAAAGCTTTGATTGATAATAGTGATGATATACATGAAGACAAGAACTATTCACCCTCAGAATGTTCAGAGAGTCAGACTCAGAAGATCAAAGAAGATTAAAAGTCAAGAAAAACAAGAGCCCACATAAAGTTTACATGAATAAGGACTACTGACCGGTCAAGCATCCACCTCGACTTTTAGGGTTGATTCTTCTGAAAAAGAGGCCCGGATTGCGGCTCCTGCTGCCCCAGCGACCTCCCACGGCCTGATGGAGACCTCCGATGGCCCATTGGAGACCATCCAAGACCTGCCGACTGCATCTCGACCCAGCAACGCCATGCCACCCGGGACAAGAGAACAGGGGGGAGAAGTCGGGATTACCCCAGAGAGCTGCCAGGGTGCGGCGACCAAAGGCCAGGGGAACCCAAGCCGGTCGGAATCCCAAAAATGCCTTTCCAAAGGCCACCTGACATCACCGGGGACTTCTGCTCCAGTTGCCCAGCTGATGGATCCAGCTACTTCTGAGGCCAACTCTGGAACTTCAGGCCGTCCTGCCATGGGTCTGCGGAAACGACAAGCGGCTCCAGCTTCGACTCTTCCGCCGAAAAGCCGACGGACGGACACCAACACAGGCGAAGACATGGACGTCGAGCGAGGGCCACGCATTCCTCCCATCATCATGGACGTCCCCAAAGGATGGGCCAGCCATGCTGTTACCATCAAACAGCTGGTTGGGGGCGACCTGGAGGCAATCTGCACCGCTCGGATGCTACGGCTGAAGACGAGCACCGTGGCCCACATTCGGCAACTACAAAGGTACTTACTGGAACAGGGGCTGAAGTTCCACACTTTCGCCATGACCACTGAGCGCCTCCTCAAGGTGGTGATCAAAGGTCTCCCAGCCACCCTATCCCCGGAAGAGGTCGTCGAGGCTTTCCAAGGAGATGGCTATGGCATCGTGGAGGCCAAGCTCCTGAAGACAAGACGTGGACAACCGACCAGCCTGTGGCTCATCACCCTCCGTGGAGGCGATGGGCTCCGGCCTCCTACTGATGTCTACACCGCCCGGACTCTGTTATCTGGCTAGAGGTCAGGAAGTACACCAGGCCTAGTAGACCAGTCCAGTGCCACCGATGCCAGGCGTTTGGGCATGGCTCCAGCCACTTCCCCCGTGAGCTCCACTGCGTACGATGCGGTGATGATCATCCGTCCAGCCTCTGCCTGAAGGAAGCTTCAACCCCGGCCAGATGCTGCAATTGTGGAGAGGCCCACTCTGCCAACTACCGTGGGTGTGTCACCTTCAAAAACGAGAAGCAGCTCTCGTATGATGCCGTTACCAGGAGGGTTCAGAGGCCTGTACCTTCCAGGATTGAGCCTCCTAAGCCTCGAGAAGCTCCTGCTCCTGCCCCTCCTGCCACCGTAGATGACACCGTGGAGCCCTCCACTGAAAACCGGGAGGAAGATGACTTCGAGATGGTAAGGCGTCACCGTCATCGCCCAGCTCGGAAGCTAGAAAATCGGCGGGCTCGTTCTCGTTCAACTCAGAAGACCTCAACCTCCGAGACACGTCAACAACCTGCCTCTCATCAACTAGAGAACCCAACAATCGAGGACACTCCTCCTGCCCCTGCCAGACCAACACAAAAACCCAGGCTCACACCGAGATCTCGTGCTGAGCCACCTAAGCCTGCTTCCAGCCTGCTTCCAGCCCTGAACTACAAGCCCAGCCGCCCACAAAAAACATCACGCCGATTTCTCACACAGCTTCCCTCCTGCCTCAGGATATCAAGGTAAGACTAAATCAGATTCTTACTCAGCTGACCAACATAGTGGCGTTGATGTCACGCCTCATGGACACGTTGTCCGCCAACGTCCATGGGTAAGCTGAGAGTTGTCAGCTGGAACGCCGACGGGCTGGCAAACAAGCGGCTGGAACTCGGTCAGCTACTAACTGAAATGGATGTGGACGTCGCTCTTCTACAGGAGACTCACTTCAGGGCGACAGATCGCTTCAATGTCCCCAATTACCAGATATACCGCACCGATAGGCAGCTGCAGAACAACCGACCCGGCGGAGGTTCGGCGATCATGGTGCATCGGCGAGTGACCCATCGTCTCCTGGCAGAAGTCCCTGCCCCTGGAGCTGAGATCACCCGGATTGCCATCCACTACAGCGGAGCCGAACTGGAGATTGCCTGCGTCTACAATCCACCTAGAAACACGCTGCAAACTCGCTGCCTTGATGCCCTGCTGCGTCCTGGTTTCCCTGCACTTGTTGCTGGGGACCTCAATGCAAAGCATCTGGACTGGGGATGCCGGAACATCAACTCCAACGGCAGAAGTCTCCACCGTCTCCTGGATAACCGACTCCACATCCAACTACTGACACCTGAGGAGCCCACGCACTACAATCACAATGGACGGCACCTCCCGGACATACTGGACATCGGTCTAGCTGGCTCGCTGGACGGACACACATCGAGGTGTTTGCAGTGTCTGATCTCTCTTCAGACCACGTGACAGTTGTCTCCGACCTCTCGGACGACGGAGCGTCATCATATCCTCTTCTCGTCCCACCAAGATCAACTGGCACCGCTTTGCAAACCACCTCGCTGACAGACATCGGCCACCACCAACTCCTGCCGAGTCACCGGACCAGCTAGACCGACAAGTACACGACTTGACTTCCATCCTTCAAGAAGCTATGACGGCCTCGTCATCTCCTCTCTGGACTAACATCACTTCACCTCTACCCGAGGAGTTGAGAGAGGAGATTCGCCTTCGTCGCAGACTGCGAAGGGAGTATCAGCAGTCCCGATGTCCCCACGCCAAGCAGACCTTCAACCGCCAGGCCAGGAAGTGCTCTCGTCTCCTGGCTGAACACAGAGCGGCGGCTGCGTGGGATGACTTTGTGGAACATCAAGCTGACGGTGGTGTCGGCGGCATCTGGAAAATCTCCAGGGCACTTCGAGGGGAGAAGAAGACCAACCGACCACTTCATGGACAGCGTGGTATTGTCTACTCCCCTGGAGATCGAGCAGAGGCCTTCGCCGACACCATGGAAGGCCAATTCTCTCCACACGCGGATGTACTACGACGAGGACACACGTGCGAAATGATTGAAAACTTCCTGGAGGAATACCAACCTGACGAAGACGACCTACTGCCCACTGTGACTACACTTGAAGTGCAAGAACACATTCGCCGCCTTCGCACGAAGAAGGGCCCTGGCCCGGACTCCTTAGGAACTCCAGCATTGAAGAACCTGCCGGCTTGGGTGATCCTGCATCTTCAACTCATGCCTACGCCTGGCTCACTTCCCATGATCACCTGGAAGGATGCGAAGGTGATCATGATACCCAAGCCCAGCAAGGACCCTCTCTTCCCGGAGAACCACAGGCCGATCTCCCTCCTGCCTGTGCTCTCCAAGATTCTGGAGAATATCGTGTTGGCGAGATTCCCTGTGGAGTTCTTCACGTCTATCAGGACAGAACAATTCGGCTTCCGTACCGGCCACACCACCACCCTTCAGCTTCGCAGAGTCCTGAAACAACATCACCGGAGCTGTAGGAAGGAAGCACCACTCCACTTCGGTCCTGATAGACGTGAGCAAAGCCTTCGACAAGGTGTGGCACGAGGGACTGCTCTTCAAGCTGTCATCGTCTCCATTGCCTGGCAGGATTTTCCGGCTGCTCCGCAGCTATCTCCACCTCCGGACCTTCTCCGTCAGCGTTGCCCGATCCACCTCCACGACCCGCCCAGTGACATCTGGTGTGCCACAGAGATCAGTCCTCGGCCCGATCCTGTACCTGTGGTACACAAACGACTTTCCCGGTCGCTCCGAGAGTGCAGCTCTCCCTGTACGCGGACGACGCGCTTCTCACGGCCACTTCTGCCAACCTGAGGATGGCTGGGTTCTACATCCAGCGGCAGCTGCACCTACTGGAGCCCTGGTTGACCAATTTGAGGATCAAGGTCAACGTTGACAAATGTGAAGCCATAAACTTCACGAGGACAAGGAGTCAAGCGGACGGCCGTCACCTGTCACTCAACGGCGACGACATACCGTGGAAGACTTCAGTCAAGTACCTGGGGGTACTCCTGGACTCCAAGCTGAACTTCACACCCCACGTCAAGAGGATCTGTGGCCAAGCGAGGAAGGGCTTCGGCAGCATCGGTCCCCTGCTCAACTCCACGAAGTTACCGACCAAGACGTAGGTCCTGCTCTACACTCTTCCGAAACGACCAGTGCTCACATATGCGGCCCCAGCATGGTACCACCTCACCTGCAAGACCGCAAGGAGGCAGTTCCTCGCTGTCCAGAGCGTGTGCCTCCGGCGGGCCACTGGGTCGCCCTGGTTCGTGAGGAACACCGTAGTCAGGGCTTCGTCCAACGTCCCAACCATCAGGAGATTCGTAGAAGGCCTGACATCGAGCCTTGAGGAAGCTGCAGAGTCCTCACCGTGGGATCACATTCGTGAGATTCGCGCCCAGGAGGTCCCCCAACTGCGTCTTCCTATGGATGACTGATGACATCGACTACAACTTCGACTGCACCACGACACTTCACTCCACTGACAGGTAGCGAAAGCTACTAGGGCTATGACCCTCGAGACACAAGGCAAAAGCCTAACCGGCAGAGGCCTTGAAAGATGTAGGGGATCCACCCCCCCACAGTCACAGCGACTTGACTTGACTTGACCACTATGGATTATGAAAATGTGGATTATGAAATATTAAAGAGACTCTCACTGCACACTTTGGGTACAGAGAGGGTTAAAATCAGAGCGAAAAAACTAGGTTATTAATTAGGTCAATTTCTATGAAGATAATATTGAGTACGATTATAGTGCATATTACTGCATAAGGTTTGGCTGATCATTTTTAAACCTTTACACATTTATCTTAGAGTAAACAATGAATGAAAAGTTCCTAGGAGATCATATTTTGAGCAAACTGAGTACGAAAAAACTATTTATACATTTTCTTATAAGGTGATTTTATAAACAACTAGTAGAACACTTTTATTTTAGAAATTTCTGTATAGACTCATACAAATTTAAGCTATTTTAACAGTTATCTCGTTAATTATAAAAATTTCCAGAATTAAACAATTTTAACAATCTCTAAATTTTAAAATTTTTTTAAAGTATCTGGGAGAGATTGTAGGTATAACATTTACATTTATATATTATCAAGGATATGTGCATGAGCTTACACAGTATCATATAATCTCGTCTTACAGCAACTCAGCTATGCGTGGGTATGACAGAATAACTTATATTGTAATATGGGTTTGCCAACGCACGTGTTATACTGTTGAATTACAGTGAATTTAAAATCTTATTTAGATTGAAAGTTATGCAGTTTGTAAGTAAAGGCCACAATAATATTAACTTGAAATAGATATCGTACATTAACTTTTCAATATGTGTGTATTTTCTTATTGAAAGGATAAGCCGATCCCCTTTTAACCCTTATATTGCCGGTCCTCACAGGCCATATCAAAGAGAATAAGGGGGACAGTCGATACAGTGTTTGGTACTGATATAAAGTGCAAGGGTCACAGGCATAATTCAAACCTGCGCTATCTCTAAGTCCGACTGTAAGGGCAACTTCTATTTGTAAGCTTAAATTAAAGATTATAATGCTTTATTTTAAAAAAACCAAATTTTAAAAATTATGTTATATTTTTCAACGCTTCATAATACGTGTACGATGTAAATTTACCGAACTATTAGAAAAATATTTTATTTGACGTATATTGTATACAGACTACATAGATTAATTTTCATTTTAAACGTGAAAATATCATGAAATGTTTTATTATTATGCTTTTTAATTGATTTATGAAAGAAACTTTTACACTTCATGGAAAATTATGTTGTTATTATTATTATTTTAGGTAAACAAAGAATCACTGTACTCACAAAAACTAAACGAAGCTATTTTACTTATCATTATTTAATATAATGCCTGCAATATTCTCAAGAAGAGCTGATTCTATGTGAGTGTTAAGTTTAGTTCCAGTTTACCATTGTATTACGTGCAGCAAATGAAATCAACCATCTTCCACAAAAGCAAATCTTACGTGCAATCAAATCTTCTAAACAGTACACAGCTATGGTGACAAGGAATTATTCCGTCAGGCTGTGAATGTTAATTGTTAAAACGATGCGGGGGTTTCCTTTTAACTTTTTTAGCTTTATTCACCGACTATTTTTTGATCGGTTTAGATGAACATGACTTAAGATTTAAGCATCAGACTTTATATGCTGCGCTAAGAGGTAGGTGAATTGAGGCGTAACCTAACATACAAATTGAATCAGCCCTTCTCACCATATCTGCGTTATGGAAGACAAGATAGCTCCATTGTCCTTTTGGATGTGTCAGTCAACATCGCAGTGCACTCAGTTGTGCACCTGATGAGACATGAGGATACAGGGTGCGTTATGAAAGTAATTACCAGCTCTGTCTTTCGGATTCTGCATTTGACTACGTACTGATGCAGTTGCATAACTCTTTGCTCATTGCTAACGAATGTGTGCTTCGGTTATTCAGGCAATGGTTCCCACCAGCAGGGTGCCCTCTCGATTATAAAGTTTTGCTGACGCATGATTCTCCAAAACGACTTATTCTATTTCGTAATGAAACGGAAAATAAATTATTAGTTACAAAGAGAAATTGTAATATTTAAAGTAGTATTTGAATCTAATTAGGCATACCTAATACTGCATAATGTTTATTGGCCGGTTATTATCTCTTGTACTTTAAAAGAGAGCTCTGGCGTGAATTTTAGTAACTAATAAACGAGTTAAAACTTGTAGAACATATTTATGTCACAATTTTTGGCATTGAGTTTTTAATTATCTAATTATTCCAGTAAAACAAAAATTAGTTACCGTTTTTATATATCTTAAATAAAAGGCATTGACTAATTTCAACTCATTACGAAAATCTTGCTTACTAGAATACTAGAATAAAAATATTGCTGTAAAAGACAAGTTAGAACATGTTTCTCATAACCAGTTAAATATATATTTGATACGACTACGTGAAATTTCAAACATTTTTTGCTAGCTACTTCGGTATAAAATAATATAAACCGATTCTCTCTGTACTCTTTGATTACTGAGAGGATTAAACACAGCAAAAATTAGTGGCTTTTACTTAAAACAAAACAACGAATTAAATTAACTATATTTCATTTGTACTTCTGTTAGCACTACTTTTGAACTATTCCGGTGCTTTGTGCTGTGAATAATACTCGCTAAAACTAGGATGTTCTCAGCTTTGGGTAGAGAAGTAGTAATTAAAAACTATGATTATGAATTGATAATTCATCCATGTAAGTCATGGTCCTGGTCCTGCTCCTGGCCATCACAACGTGTTCATGGTGCTACTTCCGCGAATAACTGTCATTTGAGCAAAGTTTGAAAAATGCAGCTATATAATACTTTAGAATTATTTAAAAACATTAATTTTAATCACTTAACGTTGTTTCCATGGAAATAAAATAATATTTTTTGTCACCTGCTGCTTACGTCTCACCTGTATCCGTGTATTGGTTACGTCACCACTCTACTAAAACTAAACAGAAAGCTTTATCTGATTACCCCCAACACATAAATTGGAGACACATAATTATAAAGGTTTTAATAAGGATGTTTCCCCTTCTCAAGTTACGTACGATGTTTGTGCTACATTATTATTGTTTTAATACAAGATCCAGGGATACTATTCGAAATGATGTTTTAGACTATAAATTTTACAATAGTGCGCTTTTAAATAAAAAATAGAACAAATCAGACAATTAATTATAGTGATTCAATAACTAAATAAAAATGTATACTATAAATACAAACTTTTTTAAAGATTTTTTGGATGTTTTAATGTTTTAATTTTAATCACACAAAACCGGTTGGACAGGTTTACACTAAATTTGATATGTTGAATACTTAGAAAACTTAAGTAAATTGTTATGAAATTAAATAGGTAATATTATAATAAATATAATAGGTATTATTATAGGTAAATAGGTAGTATTTGGCAGGTGAGCTTTTGACAGAACCCAATGTACTCCAGTATTTTGTATTTCCATGAATAAATATCAGTTTTTGCAGTAAGATGAAAACAGTAATGTAAAGTAAGAAAAAGTTTTTATATGTATAGCAGCATTTATATATATAATTTCAATAAATATTGAATGGCAAAACGTATGTGCTACCACAGAGCCCTCACTTGTTACGATTCAATTATTTTGTATTTGGCCGTTTCTTTCACATATGTGTTTAAATAACAAAACTAACACATGATCGGAAGACCAAATACCTGTCAAATGACTTCTGTTTACATTAATTAAATTTGTATAAGTGGTAATAGCCTAATTTAATTTCAATAGATATTGAATTGCAAGAAGTACTTGCTCCGCCGGGACTCGAACCTGGATCTCTCACTTGCCGGGTGAATGTGCTACCATTACACCACAGAGCCCTCAATTTTTACGATTCAAAATAGAACAAAAATCTCGGCTGTGCTAATATAATCTTAACTGTTATAGGTACAAATATCTCAATACAAATATTTATAACTTGCTTGCTTCAAAATGCAAGATACAGACACTTTTGATATGACACATATGTGTTTAAATAACCAAACTAAAACATGATCGGAAGACCAAATACCTGTAAAATAAACTTATGTTTACATTAATTAAATTTGTATAAGTGGTAATAGCCTAATTTAATTTCAATAGATATTGAACTGCAAGAAGTACTTGCGCCGCCGAGACTCGAACCTGGATCTCTCACTTGCCGGGTGAATGTGCTACCATTACACCACAGAGCCCTCATTTTTTACGATTCATAATGGAACAAAAATCCCGGTTGTGCTAGTATAATCTTAACTGTTATAGGTACAAATATCTCAATAAAAAGATTTATAACACGCTTGCTTCAAAATGCAAGATACAGACACTTTTGATATGACAATTTATTATACATCTACATCTAAACACCCTATATAGATCTACAATATCAAAAACTTATTTAAATGTCCCCAAAAGATTTTTCATAATCATGCTTTACGAATTTATAACTAATAATATCACATAAAATATTTGGACCTTATTGTTCCAACCTTTATTAAGAGGAATTAAAGGAGTAATTTTACGTGTAATTAAAGCGTATTATTAGCTTGTAACTCTCGGTAGTTTTATTTCCAAGTAATTTTACGTTTGTTTCCTGAAGGGGAAATTTTTATTATATTATAAGGTGAGCCAGACTTTTTTAAATGTTTTTTATATTATATTAAATAATGGACATTGCTAACTATATAAAGCTTATTTTTCAGTTGCCTAATGCATACAAAGATTTTGGGTGGTTTTGTATTTCCTTATCTGGTGTATATAAAAAAGACTGCTAAAATATTCCTAAAAATATATGACTAAAAATAGCTGCATGTTTTTCATTAGAAAACCCATCAGCTCTCTCCACTTCATTACTCACGCAGTCCGAGTTCTCACTGAGTAATGTTTCATAACTTCAACCCGACTAACCGACTCAGTTTAGTCGCCGACTCAAGTATGTATGCAATGCATTTCCCGAATATTAGAGCAATGAGTAATTTAAATTGTAAAATGTTACATTTTCTACATAATAACTTTTATTTTTTTACTCAAAGAGCATTTTCAAATATCAGGAGTTTTTAATGTACTTTGGTGTATTCATTTTAATCACAAACAAAACTACTACAAACAACACAACCTACAATTATTTAAATATGTTCACTAATATTCTCGATAACGATTAATTATACTTCGGCATGAAACAGAGTTATGTTATTTTAGTTAGTTTAAATGAATGTAAAGGTGACAGCGGAATCTAATAGATTTTGCCTACAACTGTATCATTTAAATTATTAATTTTTAATTTCTTGTAAATTTGAAGAGAGCTCTAGTGGTAATCTCAGTAACTAATTGGACAAATAAAGAATTATAGACCATATTTCTCTACAAATCTGGAGAATATCGTTATTTAATTATTGAGTTTAAACTAGTTAACGCGATAAATTTTTATATTTTAATCCTAATTAAGTTAGCATTCACTAATTTAAACTTATTTTAAATATTTTCCCTACTATAAAATGCTTGAAATTCTCTTTAGAGATTTAAAAGTAAATAACTCTCTTAGTAATATTTATACTTTTTAAATATATGTATGAATGGAACTTAAAAGAAAAATTGCAGTCAAATATAGTACATTGTAAACTGATTCTTTTTGTACGCTTAGAGTACTGAAAGAATTAAAAACCCAAAATCACACGTTCTTATTATTTGTTGAAAAAAGTTATACATATAATTGACTGTTCACGAAACAAGTAATAAACGTATTGTTAAATTCCTTAAACACTAAGGAAATCCTTTCAATTTCTAATATTTAATTATTGCACTGGTACACTTTTACCGTTTTTGCTGTGATTACTAATTGAAAAAAAACTAGGATATAAATTCCTTTTGGTAAGGCGAATACTGAGAGCATAAACTTTTTATTTATAAAAAATTTATGAGTTACTTTATCTCTAAGTAATTGTCCTGATCCTAGTCTTTGCAATCGAACTCTTGGTGTTGATTTTCCATGTCCTGAGTGTTGAACAACTTTGAACATGAAGCTGAACTATGAAAGGTCCTGGCCCTTGTCAAGCTTCATCATCGCATCATGTTCTTGATCATGCTTCCCCAACACAACATGGTAAGAAATCAACGACTTTTGTAAACAAAACTTCTTAACTAATAAAAAACATTGAAATACCTGTCCTTTGTGGTTTCCATGGATTTAAAAATATATAGACAGCTGTGTATGTTTAAATTATGAATTTTTATTTGAGTTTTTACCTTTATTTGTTAGTTTAAGTTACGACTAATAACATAAAATTAGGTCGATTTTTGTTATCTGATTATTCATACATATAGATCCAAAATACAAAAATAATACGATTATGTTTACTATCCTAGAGTATGGTTTATGTGATAAATTATTATCGCTTGGATATAATATCAACAGACACTATTCGATGACATTTTATTGTTAATTAGTATATCTGTAACTAAAAAACCTCGTAGATTTGATTAATTTCGCTTTGTTGTATTTAATTCAAGTAGTCTACATTGCAGTGCTCTTAAACTGCAATTGTATAGTTATTTAGTAAACAAATGACCATGTTATTAAAAAAAAAACATTAATATGAATGAATGAATGAATGAATTGATTTTTATTTCCCAAAAATATGTACAATATTATAATACAATCTGTACAATTAATTTCTAGATTGTTACAATACCGAACAATTTTGAAATGCGAAGAAAGAATAAGAAATAATCATCATAGAATAAACAACATAAAATAAACATCATAAAAATATCATCATGTATAAAAACATTGTCCTCGGGAAATGAGCCTGCATGGGCTATGATGCCTGTGCGCAGTCTCGAGTTGTTCACGCCTGAAGAAATAACGGACTGGATTAATAAAAAAAATGAATATAAATATAGTACAAAATAATACACCATTTCACACCACACACATACATACACACACACATACATATATACATATATATACATACATGCATGCACATACACATGCGAATATGCAATGAATATATTAAAAGGAAAAAACCGCGTAATTTTGCTTTGTACCTGTTTTAAAGCATTAAATATTATTAATTTTAAAACATATACATATTAGCAACAATGGTAATTAAGCAGGGTCACCGCAGATTATAATAGGTTATTGATAATGAATGATGATGGGATAGGAGTGGTGGCTGTTTACATGTCAAACTGTCCGTCTGTAGTTCGTAGACAGCACTGCCTCGGCCTCCTCAATAGACAATGATAATAACCACTGGTTAACCTTCCTTTTAAAAATAATTGTAGAAATTTCACTAAAAAAACTAAAATTTGGAAACTGTTTACTCATATTTATAAAAAGCACGTGAGCAAGATAGTATGAGTTGGTGTTGGAATAAGATTTAGTTAATTGCAATGGTAGAATTCCTGTTGATCTAGAATAACGTGTGTTATGGGTGTGTTGAGTTCTTACAAATAAATCATCTAAATTTTTATACATGTGTATTAAAAGAGATTTTATAAAAAAGTTGTCTTATTGTAAACATTTTAGTTTCTTGAAATAAAATGGATGTTGAAAACTTATGACATTTTTTAAAAGCTACTTTCAAAATTGTTTTTTGAACCGTAAAAAAGAGGATCAAGATTTGATTTATAAGCTGCCCCCCAAGAAATTATCCCAAATGCAAAAAGAGATTGCACGTATGCATAATATACCATTTTCATTTCTTGAACAGCAAGAATATCCCTAAGGTTCTTAAAGGCAAAGATATACTTTCGGGTCTTTTGTTTGAGATATTCAATATGGTCTGACCATTTCAAACGGAAATCTAAAATAACGCCAAGATATTTATACGAGTTTATTTTTTTCGATTGCTTCACAAATACAGGTACTGTTACTGTGATTTCCACAATTATGTATGATCAGATTTCCTAAGACATAATCCGACTGAGGATTCAAAGAAATTGGCATAAATTTTGTTTTAGTTATATTTAGGGAAAGGACATTCTGATCAAACCACTTTTTCAATAACATTAAATCACTTAATGCTTCTCGTCTCACATCCGCCCATGTATTTCCTTTCAGAAAAATAAGTGTGTCGTCGGCAAATAATGTTATTTTTCCGTTTAAATTTAGCTTGGCAATATTATTTATATATAATAAGAACAGAATTGGCCCAAGTGTACTCCCTTGAACTACACCGTAGTCTACATTAATTGCATCGCTACTAACATTACAAATTGAGACATATTGTTTTCTATTGGTAAAATAACTTTGAAACCAGGTAAGGGCATTGCCCCTAACACCTAATTGTTCTAATTTATTCATTAACTTATTTCTATCAACAGAGTCAAAGGCTTTTTTGAGGTCTAAAAAGATTAGCATTGATTTTTTGTTTTCTGAGATTGCACTATTTAATTCTTTATTTAAATCAAACAATGCATCCGAAATACTCCTGTCGTCCCTAAACCCATACTGACACTGAGAAAGTACATTATTTACCTGGAGAAAATGTACGAGCTGTTCCTTAACTACCTTCTCCAGTACCTTAGCAAAGACACTCAAGAGGGATATCGGACGGAAGTTGTTTTTGTCAGTAAAGCTGTTTGACTTGTGCAAAGGGTACACTTTAGCCAACTTAAAATTGTCAGGGAATATTCCCTGGGTTATACTTAAATTGATCAAGTATAGCAGTGGTTTCATAAAAGTGCTTAAATTGTCCTTGAGGACCCGTGCAGAAACGCCATCATGACCCGGGGCAGAGCCTCCACGTAAATTTGTCACGTGCCGTATTATGTCCAGTTCTGTCACCGTACGTAACGTAAATGTCGCATCCAGTCTATAGTCGCTATCGCTCACCACTGGGTCCCCTACCGGGTTAATTGTATCGGCTAACGTTTTCCCAACAGACGCAAAATAATTATTGAAATCATTTGCTACTTGAGTAATTTTATCGTTAGTAATGTTTGAATTTGTCGGCAGAAACTTTCGTATTGGAAATGTATCCCTGGTTTGCACCCTACCCGCCAATTCGTTTACTATTCCCCAAAACATTTTAGGGTCTTTTCTGTTTTCAGTAATTTTAGAACGATAATATTCTCTCTTAGCGTGTTTTAATGATGTGCTTAGAGTTTGTCTATAGTTGTGGTAATAATGTTTTAATGACACATTAAAAGGTTGTTTTTTTAATTATTTTACTTAACTTATCCCTCGCTCTTATTGAACAAATCAATCCCGCAGATATCCAAGGCTTAAGTTTCTTAGATCTAGTAGATATTTTATTACTTAACTTTGTGGCATTCTCGATTGATTTCTGTACTATATCGTTAAATAGTGTGGAACAAGTATTGGCCTCCAAGGACTCAAGTACGGGTTCCCAGTGGGCGCGTGTCAGGTTGTCAGCAAGTAACATTCGGTCTACGTACGTAGCTGTATCAGTCTGTGTCTTGTTAGTGGCCGTAGGTCCGGTTATTGTCAAAACAGTGCTGTAATGATCTGTGAGGCTTGTCTCGACCACAGCTGCTCTAACTCTACTCATATCTCTATATCGTACAAAAATGTGATCGAGACAAGACTGAGTGTTTTCAGTTACTCTAGTAGGTTTGTCTACACATTTCACAAGTCCCGTTCCAAGTAAACAATTCATGTATTTATCCGTCAGCACTTCGTTCTTAAGCAAGTCTATGTTTATGTCTCCTATCAATACACACATTTTGTTTCTAAACGTTCTCGAATAATAATTTTCTAACTCATCTATAAATAAGTGTAAATTGCTATCAAAAGTTCTGTAAAGTGCAAGTAAGTTGAACTGTTCTCCTAAATAAATAAAATCTAAACTAATTCCAAACACCTCCCCCAACGTAATCTGCGTGGCAGTGGCAGTCAATCGCTTGTTTACATAAAGTATTGTCCCGTCATTCCGGTTCCGTTGCTTATCTGTAAAGTAAATGTCAAAGCCATCAATGCTCACCCCCTCCACCCCATCACTCAGCCAACACTCAGTCATAACTATTATATCCAGATTAAAGTTCAAATGGCTTAAATAAATCATCAGTTCATCTATGTTTTTTGAATAACTCCTAATATTACAGTGATATATTTTTAGTTTGTCGTGACCATTGTTGCTACTAAAAAAATTATTGAGAAGTGAAAAATGTGGGATTTGTATGCATGAGTTAATTTCAATTAGATCATTATCGCTGCCCTCTATCGGATCCATAGCCCACGACGCCCACCTGCCCAGTGAACAGTACTAAATTAATTTAATAGTCATGTTTATGTTTTAAGTTATACCACTATAATATGAAAAAGATCTAAGTTGGCATAGTACCAATACAAAAAAAGATCTAAAAAACATATACTCCAATTATTAAACACTATAATATGAGAATAAGAACTGAATCGATAAATTTTGTGCGCATAGTCTTCTGCTAAGCTCACTATTATTATACAATAACTATTTTAGTGTATGATAAAAATAATAAACCTTGAACTAAATTATTTAATCTTAATATTATGTCTAATCTGATATATACATATGTGTTTATGACAATTAATATAAACACAACTGTGTTCCGAACTAAAATCAAGTTTAGCTTAAGAGTATTCTACATCATTATACTTTAAAATTGAAAGAAAACAAATTGCAATATGCATTCCTAACTTTATTTATGAAACAAGCATAACAGAGTCCTATATTTTACTTGCATAGTCATACGCTAAACTATACCATTCTTATTTTTAATGTATGATTAAAATTATGTACTTATCAATTAAAACTAGCCCCCTTACAATTTTTGTTGAACACACACGCACACACACACATACACACGCGCGCACAACACACACACACACACACACACACACACACACAAGCGCGTGTTAATTTATTGGTTGTGTACATGAGTTGTTGGTTATTATTTAATTGTTAATTATATTATCTTGTTATACATTTTCATGTTTATATTGTTATACATTTTCATAGTTTTATATTGTTATATATTCTCATAGATTACATTGTTATACATTGTCACAGTTTATATCGTTGTACATTCTCACAGTTTATATAATGGTTATTTGTTGTAGTGCCATATGTATGCGTATGCAAATGCGCACAATGCAAACTAAGGTAAAAAATATAGTTTTTTTTGTTTTGTTTGAGTAACCAAATGTAATTATTTAAAAACTATAAAACAGAGAAATGTATTGATTGCAGTGTAAACAGGCCATATTTATATAAATAAAAATACCATAGCAAGAAAATGCAGCAAGTCAGTAGTAAATGGACATATAATTGTTTAGTTTTGGTTCCCGCACGCACCTTGCAGGGTGCATTGGGACAATGTATTGTGACTTATATTAAAAATGAATTAAGAGTTTGTGAACTGTGAACTTACATACATTCACACATAGATCATAAAACTTGGTTGGGCTCAGGGCAATAATCCTCAAAAGAATGATTTTCCTTCATTATTATTACATGCAAAAACAAAGAAAAACTTAACTAATGCTGTTTTATACCATATTAAACCATTGTTTACCTATGTATGTAAATTATAAATAACAAAAATATTTGTACTGAACTTGAAAATAAAAACTACATTACTTTACTTTAACAAATCAAAATACAAGTACATTACTTACGAAAATAAAATAATGATCTTCAGAATTAACGAGAATTAATTAATTATCTTCAGAATTAATAATTATAATAATCGGTGAAAGGTTGAAGAATAAATATAATTTCATATAATTTTTAAATAGTCTGAGGTGATTTGCCTTCAGTTAATAAATCGTGTATACCATTGACAGAATGTAAAATATTTTTTATACAAAATATGAAGTTATCAAACCTCTGCCATAACACAAGTAGGTTTGTCGCACTGGCTTAATGGACTCTTCGTAATTTTGTATAGTTGACATTGATTACCCACCTGTACTTTAAAACATTATCACATTAGTATTGTTATGCAAGTAACATAAGTGAAATTCTGTATTTTTAAACTAAAAAAAAATTAATTGTGACACATCTAAATATACATGTGGTATTTCTTAAATAAATGACCATATTAGAGAAGGTGAAATGTAAGGAGCTGTTATATACTCTATGTTTGGCTTTAAAAGGGTTTGACCATATCCGCAAAGTACATTAAATGTTTTCAACAAAAATATTCTCTCTTCTTATTATAAAACCACTTCCATTAATAAAATGATCTGAAATATGTTTAAATAAACAGTACTCAGCCACTTTACTCTCATATATACTACTGAACGGCTCAAAACATTTAAATATACTAAAACTTTCTACCGTTGTTTCCATGGTTGTTAGAAATTTCGATGTGTACTTCTGAAGGGGACATATCAGATGTCTCTATGAAGTGTGTCCATGTTACCAAAGATAAAACGTCAGTCCATTTTCGTCGTGTTGCAAGGGTTTATTCAAAAATTCGTAAAAAATACTGTCTTAATATCAATAAAACATATATTGTTATATATCGCTTATCTTCTCAGAAGTTTTACTATTTTAAATAGAAATAAATGTTTTGATACTCTTTGCTTTAGTATAAATTTTCATGAAAATAAGGAGAAATTGCAAAAGGTTTTGTATGAAAATTTCAAATTTGGACCTCTGTAAGGTATTATATTACAGTAAGGTCAAAATGTTAACTGTATAAAATGTAGATAATTTTATGCCAAAATAGAAAATAAATTAAAATTTCTATAAAACAAAAATTGTAATTTTGCCATTTTGTTTTTAAAAAGCGAAAATGTATAAAAATATACAAGGGTTTGGCCTTTTAATTTTTTACCTCTAAATGTGACTATATATTTATATAAAAATAGTTTTCTATTTTAAATTACACATGCTATTTTAGAACACTAAAAGTAAACAACAACAAAATAAACTGTTATTTTATTATAAGCATACAAAAAAACAATCTTTTGAAAAATGAAAACATTTGGTAAAAAAATGCAGAAAAAAGCTACACATTTTAACTTATACTTAATTTTATGTAATTTTTGAATATACACTTAGTAAGTACGTTTATCAGGCCGTGGGAATTACTTTGAGAATTATTATCTTATAGGTGTATAAGAGATACTTTTATGGCATTTTATACTAGGATAAATATTGGCAACAAGTTAAAATAGTTAATGCAAGTTGGCTTAGAATTGCATTATTTAACTTAATGGTATTTAATTGTTTCAATTTAATAATTTATAGACCCGGAATTTCATAGATTTTCTTAAAAATATGGTTCTACGTTTTTTACTTTATTAAATTATTTACCGAAATTGCCACCAGAGCTCTCTTTCACCTTAGCAGAGACACAAAATAGCTAATTAATATGATATACTTATGGGAACATCCTATTAGATTACATTATCACCTTTACATATTTAATTGTACTATAAACAGTAATTTTGTTTTATTACATGTCAAAAAATAATACATAACTGCGGAGAACCTTAGTGAATATATTTTAAATTATGACAAGTTATGTTGTTTCGTATACTTTTGATGGAATTTGTTACCACAGTGGATGTGAAGGCCAGATGTTTGACATGGACTAGGAGTTTTTCATATTTCAGTTTTATATTGAACACGCAGGTCCAAGAATCTCCAACATGATTAACTACACTACCAACCCCAAATACACTACTGAGAGTATATCCATTTTTTCCATTATCTAAATGAAAGTTATTCTACTGTTATAATTAGATTACAAAATTTAAATATCACTTATTTAACAACTTTACTTTAGCTGGATTCACAAACAGTTGATAACGTGAGTGTGTAAGTTTGAAAAGATAATAAATTATTAGATTTTATTTTTGCATCTTATGCTCTAACATGTAAATTTTTTTTTTATTAATGTAGGGATTGGGAATTTTTGATAAGTTATGTAGTTGTTACATTACTAGAGAAAATAAAATTATTTTTTTCATTGACTCTGTACGATACATGTTAGACAATACTACAACTTACTTTATTACTTTAGGTGATAGGCTAAACATGAGTTATGATTACTGACAATAACCTGTACATATCAGTATAATGAGACAAGCATTAACTTCATTCAAACAGAAATTACATACACGTGCAGAGCTCTCAAGCTAACCTAACTAACAGGTGATCAGTAAAAAATATGTTTCCTAGCAAACGTATTTCTCATTTAAGAAAGGAAACATCTATACATCCAGGTATATAGAGGAGTCATACAAACCTACTGCCTGCTAAAGTAAACTTGTCTATTTTTAACATTAATAGGTACTGTATCAACACTTGTAGAGTTTTTCTGTCCTTTTTACCACTTCTTTTTCATGTGTGAAATAAATAAACTTTTAAGTGGTATTCTATTAATTTTCATCCTAATTTTCTTTAATGTGTCATCAAATTTTCATTTTTCATCATTGTTAAAAGTGCGTAGGCAAGTTTTATATCTATCTCAGTAGCTGATACTGTTATAATAGCACCAAAACACGTTTAGGTACATTGGTATCTAAGTATAATATTTATTTTATCAATCGCGTCTGTATTATTAATTTAACTCTGCTCTCAGAGTAGCACTACATGTAACACGATGTGATGGCTAGAGGCAGGACTAAGACTAGAACTCACATGGCTGAGTAAGTTTTAACATTTAGACATCAATATTTCCCCTCTATCTATTTCTTCTTACTCAAAGCATTTAAATTCCGATTTTTAAGAAAATTGTTGTAGTGGTTGATTATTTCATTCAACTTTTTTGTATTATGTAATGAATTCCCCTTAAATTTTTCAATCGGGAAGTTATTAACCTAAATTTTATCTGTTATTAATCCTTTCTGTAACAAAAGAATCCAGGGAGAATAGGTGATCAATAATATTCATGGAAGATGAGTCAATCTCGATTGTTTAAACTCTTCTACGTAGTTGATAAAGCATTTACAGCTGTTTGTGAGATCTATTTCCTCTCTTATTGTGTAAAACAATCTCGTTAGCGTTTTAGAAGGCTAAATATTTAAAATCCATTAAAAATAGTATGTACTAGCTGGCTAAATTAGTATTGCCTTACTAATTCATGTTAAATTGCTAAAACTTAATAACTTTAAATACAGTGTTATAAAGTTTTGCAATCATATATATTCTATACCTTTGTATTCGTTCGGTTAGTTACTAAAACCTACACTAGAGATCTCTTCTTTTGTAGAATAGATATAAAATATCCAATTGAAGTGATAAGTAAGGGCGATGCAAATTTATATTTCATTGTTAACTTTAAATATTTGAAATTATCACTGTAACTAATAATAACTAACATTCTGCTTCATGATTAAATAAATGAGTCTTTGTCGTGATTCAAATGTTTATTAAAAATTTACCATTCAAATTTTATTGTGATTAATTTAACTTTGATCTTTATTGTGTTCAATTATCCTGAAAACATAATATGAATTGGGAATCAGATAACTGCAATTTAGATTAACTGAAGTCGTGATGCATACGGGCTAGTTAAGACAAAAAAAAACAACAATAATATATTATAACGAAACCACACAATAATAAAACAGTGTATACTTTAAAATTATAAATACAATTTATTTAATATCCATGGATACAACAAAGTATACAAATGATGAAATGTTTTGGTTAAGTCAAAACTTATATATTTCAGCATTTTCAATTTCTTTTAAATAGTAGGAATGAAGCACCAACAGGAACACGATATAATGACCAGAAGCAGGAGAAGGTCCAGGGCCAGAATAAGGAATCACAAGGATGAGTTATGTTTATTATTTAGATATAATGGCTATTTTTCCTCTATACCTTATTACCATAATCAGTTTACATCCTTGTTTTAGAGGCAATTAGTTTCAACAAAACACTGGAATAATTCAGCTTGTATTTAATAATTTCAGGGTTCCAAAGGAAATTTAATTTATATATGGTATTAATATTTAATTAAATTTTAGCCTAATTTAGAAATTTTAACCACAAACCATTTTATTTATGAGAATATTCAACTAAATTAGTATACTTAGCAATTTTTAATCCTCTCAGTACCAATGACGTACAGAGATAATTTGTTTACAATTATCTTCTTTGTGGTCCTCACATCATAGTAATTTATGAACTATTTTGACCTAGCAGATGAGAGATATGTTTACGAGAAACATTTTCTAATTTATATCTTATACAATGTTTTTGGCATGTTTAAAAAGGCTAAATATTAAAAATATTGAAGTAAGTGTATGCTAGCTGATAATGATTAAAATTCCTTTATGAATGATGTTTCATTGTTTTAAATTAAAATTTAAAAACCTTTTTAGCGGAGACTGTAAGATAAATATGGTCTATAATTATTCTATGATTCATTTAATTTCTTAAACGGACACCAGATCTCTCTTCTACAGTACAGTAAATAGTAAATAGGAACCTTACGTTATACAGTAATAGAAACGCCTAATAAGGTTTCCAATGTTATTTAAGATATTGTTTTTTTCACTGTAAGTAATAGCAAGTAATAATAAAAATTTTTTCATGACAAAATAAAATGAGATAAAATTTCGTCATGGAGATATACTTGTTAGTAGTATCCTTGACATAAAAAGGCGCCAAAATATAAAAGAATAAGACACCAATGTGAAATATAGAAAACAGTTATTATATATATATATATATATATATATATATATATATATATATATATATATATATATATATATTATTAATATAATGTCGTGTGAATATTTATGAAATAGTATTACGAGTATGTTTCAGCATTATCATAGTCGTTCAACTTGCAGCCCGTCAGATAATGTAGTACAATGTGATGGTCAGAAGCTGGACGAGGACCTGGCCATACAAGGATGAGTTACTTCTATTATTGAGTAATCACAATTTCTCCTAATAATGACTCTTGATACCCTAAGCAATTTAAATTTTAGTATTAAATACAACACAAAACACATGAACAGTATATATAAAACGATGACCTGATTCCAAAGCAAACGGAAGTTTCAAATGTATTATTTCGTTGAATTCCCTTTTATTGTTCAAAGATTTTCACTGATTTTCTTTATGGAAAGCTACTAAACTTGTGTTTTGGGCTGTTTTAATCCTGTACCCAACGGTTCAGGGAGAATTGGGTTCAATCATCTTGTAAATTTCAAGCTTCACAGCAGTTTTGCAAACTGTTTTCCATAGTTGATGACAAATAATTAATATTTTACGAGAAGAATGTTCTAACGTACGTATTCGAGCAAATTGTTGGCCTATTTTATTAGATTAAATATTATGTTTTAGTTTTAATTAGTGTACGTTACCTGACTAACATTTAGTAATAAACAATATCACCATGTTTGATTTTTAAAACTCAATGATTTAAAATACGGTTTCAAATAATTTTAAAGAAAGCTATAGTCTATAATTTCTAACTAATTCCGATAGTTACGTAAACATTCACCAGAGCACGCATCCACAATACGTGGTGATAAGACATGGCAAATTAAAATGATGCAGTAACAAAACATCTTACTTAGATTTCATTTCCGTCTTCTAATAGTATTCTTGCTATCACCAATAAAAATTTAACTTCTGTGACGTGGTAAACTAGAATAAATCATTCGTATAAAAATGCGTCTGTTGAACTTCTAAAGCGAGAGGACACCCTGGTATAGTACCGCATTAACAAAATGACTCTTGTACACAACTTCTTTATAACATACATTTTCTAACATAATCAATAAATTTTAGAACTTTTCAGAGAGTTGTAATTTTTATTAATTTATTATATATTAACGCTGCTTATTACTTGTTTTAGTTTTGAGAGGAACATTTTAATCACATGAGGATATAAAGCATTTTAATGGTCAGAACAAATGTTTATTAGTTCTAAACCTTTAAATACACTGAATCAATATTATTATAGTGTTAAAAATGACCATTTTGATTTTTTCTTTAAAATTTTTAATCTCATTTCAACTATAAAATCTGCTCTAATGTTTTTGTTATCTAATAATGAAAACAATCCTCACCATGCTTTTAATTCCAAGAGAACTTTTAAACAATGAACAATTATTGGTAAATTTAATATTCTTTTTACAAAGAAACTGATAAAAAATGTCTCTGGAATCTAATACATTGACACCTAACCGTAATAATTTTTCTCACTTTTTCCAGACTATATATTTCCAGAATTAAATAACTAACATTTTCATGTACATATAAATAGTACAGAAATATATGGATCTTAAATTCCTACTTATATTTATAAACGGTAAACCCACTATTTGGGGCGAAAGGATCACTGAGACGATCACCTAAGGCTCTCTTCAGGATGGCGTCCTTTCTCCTTGTTATGGACGACCTGTTTAGGTCTGTAACAGGAGTGGTCTTTTCGCACAGGCGTATGCAAATGAGATAAAATGATAATTCCTTTGACTGGTAAATTTAAAATCACAGTCACAGAATTGACTAATGCAACCCTGAAGAGAGCCGTAATCTGATGTAGTCCAAATGATGTTGTTGACACGTGACAGAATTATGGACCACGACTGAAAGGGTTTGTTGCCAGAGGAATATGGTTACTAATATAGTGCAGGCTTCTGATTGGAGGGTCTTTTTGTCTTGAGCCAAAGCTATTGCAGTTGTTTTATATCTACGGGATTAAACCTTGACTACCGTTTGAGGTTTTTGTTTTGTGGTTAAATACTGGGTCGGATCGGCTTGCATCCTAAGGATATCCTGTCGGGCAATAAGCTCCGACCTGACCCGGTTACTGCCTTTGGTTGTCATACTATTGCACGTTTGTATATTTAGTTTATGACTAGTTGGATTGTATACCCACATCAGTAGGAAGTGCCTATTCTAGTCTTACGTTATAAAATAATAGTATAATTGCAATGCTGATTCAGGAATATTGTGTGTTACTCATGAATTCAGAACTTATAATTCAACGATTTTCCTTTGAAAAATCCTTCAGGATTATGATGTCTAAACGAAGGATGTGTTCAAGGGGGTTTCACAGATCAAAGCCACACTCTGTGATCTCTAACATGCATATGACGTATAAAAACTATTAGCAAAAAAAATTATATACGTTTAAAATTTTTGGACATTATGCGTTGTAAGATTTACAATTTCATTCGCAAGAAAACTGGAACCGCAATTAATTTCTGAAAAGATGGTTTCAAATGTTGATATCAAATGTAATTACGTTCAAAAATATTAATAGTAAATTTTAATGTTTTATCCTGTGGTTTAACACTCAAATAAACATTCTTTGAAGAAAAGTATATGTCTGGAAATTCCTCTCATCGATTTCTGATTTAAAATATATCGTCGACAATAGCCGTTTATAACGTAGTTATATGCAAAACCTTTGAGTTATTACGTTTGATTATAAATTAAAAGCCCAAATGATTATTTACCAAAATTGAATATTTTGTCCAGCAAAGACAAAGGTTTGTTTATGCTTTAAAATAACATTGTTTTATAAATGTACCTTAATTGTAATACGTGGGTTTTTACTTTATTACTACAACTAATGAATACTTAAAGATAACATCATGCCACTATCTTAGACAGTATATATTGTGCGTGATTAGGCTTATAGGTGTACCAATAAATGCTAGTATATTTATAATTCCACTATATATTCTATTCTATTACCCTGTTTTATATGTGCAGGCTTCTCGCGTCTGCTTGATAAATTTCTTGTGTTCTTTTATTTCTTATATAAAAATTAGAAAGAAAACAACATCCTCTAATTGGTTCTTTTCATCGTATAATTATTTTACAAATTGCACTCTACTTTATTATTAATTACATTAGTTAGCTTACAATGCCATAACATGTAGGCTAAAACATTAAAGAGATTGTTTTAAATCATAACTTTTAGATATTGCACTCAGTTGTGAGTTTCCATTCTTTTTAGGCTTCGTAAGGAATTGATTACTGGCGTATAATGATACGAGTAAATAGGATTCTCTCACAATGTGCCTTTGTTACCTGAGAAGCTTTCTTACTAATTATGTAATAACCTTTCCGGTGTCTCAAATGTACTTTGAGGTATTATATATTGTTTGAGGTATTACATGTATTTGTGAGCCAAACATGTAATTAAGTTGTAAGAATTTATTTACTATCGCATGATGATAAATCGCCGTACAGGATTATCTAAACTGTGACTTAATTTCCTACTGATACACTCGCCTATTAAATACTCTATGGGAAACGTCCGACAAGCTAAAAACATAAGTGTTTTTTAAGATAGCAGAATATATAATTGGTTTAATATGTCATTGCTACCGACTATATAAATAATATATTGTACTTGCCATCACTATTTTCATCTTACTACCACTTATGACATTTATATATTGAAATACAAAATACTTGAATACACTGCGTCCTGTCACACGGTAAGCAGCGAAATACTATATTGTAAAATTTAACTTTCAATTATTATTTAAGTTATAAACTAATATACAAATTTCGTATAAAAGTGTAAGGAATACTTCAAAATAAAAACACGCATAGGTTTATTTGTATATAAATAATGGTCTTATCAAGTTTAGTTAAAATCTGCCCATAGGTTTAGCGTGATTATTACACATCCAAAAATCTTCAAAAGAGTTTGCATTTATAATATAAACGACTATAGAATAATTAGCAATAGTATAATATGTCACGTCGAACAGTGTCCCTGTATATTGCATCCAAACACTAATAATGTAGCACATAGATCAGAAAAGGGGAAAAATCTTATTAGAATCTTTATAGTTAAGTTTTATTCTCCCGTTTGTGCCCCTAAAATATATGTGTTGGGGTAATCAGACAACAAGCGTTTAGTATTATTAGTAGTCGTGACGTCAGCAATATAAGGGACAGGTGAAACATAAACATTAGTTTTCAGTAAAATATTATTTTATATCCATGGAAACAAAATGGCACATAATATAATGTTTTTAAATAATTTTGTAAAGTGTTATGTCACTGGATTTTTCAAACTTCACTTAATTCACAGTTAGTCACGGAAGTAGCACCAGGAACACGATGTGATATCCAGAAGCAGGACCAGGACCAGGAATTACATGGATGAGTTACTTTATTTGAATATAAATTTTAGTTTTACTCAATATTTTTCATTAAACAATGCAGTTTCATTCTATTTTTAGCCATTATTTAAAGCAAAAAATGTTCATACAAATAGTTTATATGAAGTGTCAACAGAAGTACAAATTAAATATAGTTTGTACACTGTATTGTTAGGTTTTGTGTACAAGCTACTAATTCGTGTTTGGTGCTATGTATAATCCTCTTAGTAACCAAAGAGTACAGGGAGAATCAGTTTACATTATTTTATACGGAGTGGACACCAATAGACACTGGAAGTTTTCTAAAAAATGTGTATATATTATTATGAGAAGCATTATCTAATTTGTGTTTTACAAAAATCTTTCTATCTGCTAGTAAGCAAAAAGTTCGTAATGAGTTGAAATTAGTCATTTATTTTTATTTAAGAAATAACAACCACCGTGACGGAGTAAACTATTGCCTGAATAACCCTAGCACACACCTTCTTTAGCAGTTTGTGTTATACAAAAGCATCAGGACATATTAAAATCCAAAAGGCAGGTCTCCCAGTGGTACACACAATCCTCTCCTGAACCCCAACAAGTGCACATGAGCTTGTCTCGTATCGAAATAATGCTGATATTCTTCTGTGACGTTCGAGGAATCGTTAATTTTGAGTTTGTACCGCAAGAAAAAAACTGTCAACGCAGTCCTTTATCTGGAGGTGCTTGAGACTGAAACGCCCGATCGTTTGCGTCCGTCATCTTCAAGCTCCACCACGAAAATGCCGCCAGCCACACGGCATTCTAACTTGCCAACTACCCTACCCAAACAAGACCCTCGTGATGCCCCAATCTACTTATAGCTCCGTGTGATATTTTTGTTCCACTGGCTGAAGAGAGAGCCGAAAGGAAAGCACTGGGATTCAGTGGAAAACATCCAAGCTGAAGTTATAAGTGTACTGAGAGGCGTTCCAGTGGAGGAGTTCCAGGGTGCTTTCCAAGCTTGGCAGAATTGTCTACGCTGGTGTATTGATGTAGGATGAGACTACTTCAATTGTATGGATTTAGTAGAGCAAATATTTTTGGTAGTTATTTGTAACCATGATTTGTCAATTATTAAACATGTCAAAAAACTGTGTATTATCATGTGATATTGTAATGCCATATTTATTAATAGAGCAAAAAAAGAAATTATAATATATTTTGCTCAATGTTGAAAGTTACTGGCAATATACAATTCCATTGCACAACTATGTTGTAGTGCCCTCGTTTGCTTACAAGAATTTTATTATATTACTGGTATAAAACCTTGCATGAGGTTTCTACATAGACAAAATGAATTATACGATGCTGTTATCCAACCATGGAATTAGGCTAAGCGTCATAGAAGCCTACCACTTAGTAAGCTCACGCGATTTCTCTTTTTGGTCACCATGAATTTTGTTAATATTTCTTTCCTGTATCATTTTTTGCTTAACTGACTGTCCATAGGATGAATCGAAAATGAAATGAGCTATATAGATTTCAAATTTTGGCATGAAAACTCAGCGAAGCCTATTACATAACATGTAACAAATGTGAAGAATATAATTAATTAGAATAGATAATTGTTTTGCTAATTTCTCATTTCTTACATATAAGGAGTCTGACTTCACTCTCCTCTCCTAAAGTTTTAACCTACCTAGCAATAACGATTGAAGTTTTGAGTGGAGTGTCAATTACCAATACATTACTTCGTTGCTAATACTAAAATGTTTAAAAAGTAGAGGAATTTTAAGACTAATGCAAAAAGCCAATACACTAATCCAGTGTGGTATATAGACCGAGGTACTGGGCAATTAAAATGATCATGTTGTGAAATGGATGGTGCTGGGGATTATTCCCATAAACATCACAGAAGTTATAGACGTGAGCCTTGGATTCTTTCTCACATTGGGCTGACAACAATAGGAACTCACCAGAGCTAGGCCAGATGAGTAAACGGAACAGGCAGGGGGACAATTAATTTGCAGTCATTCAGGACCTTGAAGGATACATCCTAACACATAGCGAGAGGGGTGGCGAAAAAGATCTTTTTAAACCTAACTGGTATTTAGGTGAATATTGCCTTCTATAAAGTTAAGGAGGATTTTGAGCCTCCACTTCTTGACTAAGTACGGACTACACTAATCCAAGTCTTTACAGATGAATCTTAGAGGAATGAGGATTAGCACAAGCCCCTAAATAAAATTTTTAAGGTAGTAAAGTTACACTGAAGGTGACTTAGGACAGCACCGTGAAACGCATATAATGTGTATCGCAGATATTTTGGCGTTTCCTCTAGGAAATTAAATTGAGAAATGCCTCCATCAATGACTTTAATCACAAAGCGTATTGAATGTTAAGGTTGCTACTAGTTGTGATAGTAATAAACCATTTGTCTTATACTACATTCTACTGACTAATGTCATAACGAATAGGCAATAGTAGATATAATAATATGTTCATAATTAAAGCATCCATATGCGATAGTTTCGTACGTGAGTGAAAACCTGTCTAAAAATGACATTCCAGAAAACAAATTTTCTTATCCTCATCAGAGTAATGTCATATCAGCTTTCTAAGCTACAAAACCGTATATTAATTACACTGCAAGGTTCTTTCCTCAGTTTCCAAGAAATGGCAGAGTAGCTAGTAATTTAACGATAAAGTTTTTAAAATTCAATCTATAACTCTACAGCCGTAAGTGATGGCTTAGCTATAAATGTTTAAAGCTGTAAATATAATACATATTCATTTGAATAAAAAAGTGTAAAATAAAAGGGCAAAAAATAAATGTAGCGTTTTAAATTGATTAATTTTATATTTACAGGACTTAAAAAAAATAAATATAAGGTACTACTTAGTTATAAAACATTGTGTTTGCAAGTTTTTAAATACGACATCAACTACTAAGATATTTTTGTTAAACAAAACTTGGTGAACAGTAAATTTTCTAAATTGTCAGATTAAAAGCCCTTATTTAGATATAAGTGAGTTAATAAATGATCGAGAAGTAACATGATAGAAGTGTCCAATCAACAACTATTGCACTTTGTTGTTACAGGACTGTAGAGTACTGATTAATTGATACAAACCCTTATTGCATGTCAGAATAGAGCACGCTGAGAACGTTCAATGACAAAGGTTAGAGTAAAACATTCAAATAAGTACTAGTATTGTATGTACCACAATAATTACACTAGTACTATTGTATTTTTCAAAGAATGATTTACAAATTAAAAGTTTCGAAGGTCACTCTCAAAAAAAATATATAATCTAGAATGTTTTACAATAACGGTAACAAATACTTGGATGAAAGTTTACAAATTTAGTCTTCCCATAACGTTGGCTGACGGTCTGATTTAAATGTTTTTAATAAAAACAAATATTTCTGATACACCTATTGCTTGATATTTTTACTTCATTCTAGTTCTTTTATTACGACCTGCATCAACGCTAGTTTTGGCTGATAATTAATTTCATTTTTGGAGAAAAGGTTTCATTAATTTTACGAAGCTTAATGCTGTTTGCTTATACTCGTAAACGTTCTCCCTATACTAGAAAAGAAATAGAAAGAATTCATGTAGTTGGTTCCAAAATTACTGAAGAACGTCACTTGCGTATCATAAAATATGGACACTTTTATTAAAACAATCCATCTAATATGTCCCACACATCTAAGTAAACATATAAATTACTTGAATCCATGGAAACATCGGAAGAAAATTTCGGGGTATTTCAATGTTCTGAATTGCTCGGTATTATATTTAAGTCATTCTAATCGCAGCACTGTGGAGAACTACCGATCAAGGAACACGATGTGAGGCACAGAGAGAGGTCCAGGACCGTCGTGTACAGTGAGTTATTTTTATTATTTATATAATTTTTATACTCTTTGTAGATTTAAAAAAAAAACTATTCCTTCTGCTCTTATGACACACAAAATACGTAGTTACATCCCAGTTGTATCGATACCTTATCACAGCATAAAAAACTGGTCCAGTACATATACAGGGTGTCCCACGAGTAAACTGACAAACTTCTCAGGTGGGTTATTTTCATCAAAATGTGAAAAATTTCATATAAACTTATGTCGGTAAACACTTTATTAGCGAGCTACGGGTAACCAAAGAGTTCACCCGATTTTCCAGTATGGCCGGAAATAAAGCGAAACCGATGTTCTTATGGTGCAAAGATAGTTTTTAAGTTATTCGAAGTTATTGGATCCATTTAAATCTATGGAACTGAAAAGCTGAATAAAATACAGCCAAGACCAGTAAGACCACCCATTTCTGAGGTATCCGACAAAATATTCAAAATTCGGTCTCGAAACAAATGCTTTGTTTCGGTTTTAAGTATATTAACTTCAACAAATGGGTATTAAACGCGCAAAGTTTTTATAAAAAACTTATATATAGTATAACTCTGATTACTGACAGCTCGTATAACCGTCTACCTACCTGGGGTTTAGTAGAGTAAGCAAAATTATCACACTCATTGTTTCCAGGAAGTAAAGAACACTTTTAATAGTTGTATTCATTGAAAATATATTGAAATATTATAAAATACCAATAATACGTCTTTTGCTAGATCTAGGGGTTATAATTTTATTATTCTTAGAATTTCCACAAATGCATAATAGTTTTTCAAACTCTCAAATTCACAATCAGTGCATTCATAAGCAGTTTATTATTCTTTTATTTTATGCTTACTCATAAAAGAAGGTTTTTTGATTTGCAAGAACCTCATAAAGATTACTTTAGTCTACATAATTATTTTACCACAGTATTCACAGAGGTTCATACTTACGTGATGAATTATTTTATTATTGTTTCATAATTAGTTCATAATTTCTTTCTTTCTTAAGTTTATTTTTTTCTTTTTGCTTCCAAAACAATTGCTTTCAATTTCTAGATTACATTATGAGCCGCCGTCCTCGGATTTTTTTTTATATTTGGTATTCGTTTAAACATTTTAACTCCGGTAATTTTTAATCTACCAGTGAGTACTTTTCACCAAAAAAAAGGTAGCATGAAAAATCTTTTAATTGGGATTCAAGTCTCTGTTACGTCCTAAAGATTGTGGAGATAAAGATCCTAAAGATGGTTCTTCGTCCTCAACCTATTTCGGAATGGTTAAGTTCTTGTTGTTTAATTAAAAACACATATGGAATATGCCCGTTATAATCTTGCTAATTAAAACATGAATTAATGTTATTGCTACGTGATAGGTGTTGTTTAGCTACTATAATATTATCTCGAATTCAGTGGCATAACTTTTTTTCCCCATAAGGTATATATTATGCGTGTTAACTTCCCATAAATATATTGCAAGATCTTAAGGGGGCTATAAAGTAATAAAAATTTCGGTTTAATTGGAAAATATATTTCAGACGTAAACCTTTAGAATGCGTATGATTGAAACAACTCTAATAAAACCAGATCGTTTCCCTCGTTTCTTACACAGGTCTATTAAAAATTTGCACACTAAGGCTTCACCAAGTGTCGCTTAGAAGTGTTCGGTGAGTTTTCATGAGTAATTTTAAGTCATCACAATAATTGAACTCTTTAATGATAGACTTCGCTATAATTCAGTTAAGAAATAATATAGCTGACTTGTGTTTGAAATATCAGTGGTCTTATTGTTAATACCTCTAAAATGATATCACGCTTTTTATATAAAGTTTAAATATTATAAGCTTCTTCTCATGAGTCGCTGGAGTCCAGTTAATTGAAATACGTTTTAAGCAAAAATTTGCCCACTACTCGAGGGGCTGGATTAATATCACCAAATTTGGTCTATTGAATGGTAAGGCACTTCTGGAAATCTGATTTTTGAAAAGATCTTAAATTAATTACAAAGTTCTAAAATAGAAGTGTTAAAAAAAGGCTTCTTAACGTTCTCACGTATACCTGTTTATTTTCTTAAATGAGGAGTTTCGAAAATTAAAATTTGATAAAAAAATATACACAGTTTTAGCTAGAAGAGTTTTTAAACCAGAAAGCGTAGGTTTGTAGAAGTGCCATACATATATCGTCTTACTTGCATGTAACATTAAAAATTAGTTAACCCATACTTGTTAAGGTTTTGGCGACAACATTATCTACAAGGTCTTTTCCAGTAAACAATTTGGCCTTCATTTACATATTTTTTTACTTTCATAAAAGGGAAAGTTAAAAATACCTAGGCTACACGCCAGGTAGCATACAATTGTTTTAGGATGGATATATTAACGCCATAAAATTCCTTATAAACATAAAGTTAATATATTTGTTATTATTGTTATATAAATGGTAAGTTATTTGGACAAAAAAAATTCAACTCTTCAGAAATTTAATATAATCTCTAAGAATAAACATTTGAATACTCTGCAATAATAATAATACAACTTATTATTTTATGATCTTGGTAGTTCAGTTTGAATAATCACTATTTAGTTTAATTAAGTGCATGTTTTAGAATAAATGTGCATGAAATAGACAAACAACATGGCTGTTGTGGTTCCAGAATTATGCGTGTCACATCGCTCAGGTATGTTTTGTTTACATAGGTTGCATACATGCATTATTTAAGTCATTTACCAGAAGAAGATATCAGATTGCATATCTCGAAACGTAGTGTTACTGATTGTACTGTATCACTAAGTAAAGCAAATGTCCGGAGATATTCTGTTTTCTTCACAAATGTTATTAGTTATAAATTCGTATCATTAAGAATAATTTTTGGAATTAAGTAAAATTACACTGTATGCAGACTAATTTATCAGAAAGGTTGTACAACCTATGTACGTTTTGTAGATATGGCAGTATCTTAAACTGCTATGTCAAACGCGTCTCTTTGCAGCATTTAGAAACAAGTATGTTATAAATGTGTTTATTGATATATTTTTAAGTATAGAATATAGTACAGCTATATTATCACATAACAGAAGTTTACTTGCATTTCAGTAATAGACTTGACGTAAGAAAAGACGTGCCTGCACAAGTCAAGATTAAAAGGAAATAAAGAAAACAGCTGAAACATACACCAGTACAGTATATAAAAAATATGGGTATCCATTGAAACAACAAGATATATGTCTCGTTCAGTAATTTTTCAATAGCTCAATTTATAATAAAAACTGTTCTATTTCAAGCACGTCCTGGAAACTGCACCAGGACACATTATGGCCAGGACCAGGACCAGAAATTACAGATGAGTTATTTTTATTATTCTTTTAGGAATCACAGCATCTGCTCCTCAATCTCTCACTAACAAAGCAGTTTATACATCATAGTTTTAGTGAAAGAACACCGGAGCAGATTAATGTAGTAACAACACTATTACTAGGTAAACAATATTCAAATAACTGTTGTTACTTGGTTAAGTTTTGTGTCTAGGTTTATTGATGTTGTCAAAACCTTCTTCTTAAACTGCAAAACTTATGTTTTAAGATGTTTATAATCCGGTCTGTACCCAAAGAATACAGGGAGAATAGTTTTTTAATTTGATATATTTATGGATTACAGCAGAATGGAATCGGACCTGTTTTACGTAATTGATGTAAAATCAAAATGTGTATAAGAGAAGCATCTCCTTACTTATTTCAAACAGCCTTCAATTGGACATATTTTCATGGACTAAATATTGAAAGTTAAGTTACATTAATGTATGCTAACTAAATAATAATATCGGTGCTGTATTAAATCATGTTAATATAAAATGTTTAATTTTAATATTAGAAACACAGGTTTTGAACGAAAAATATTCTATACCTTTTTCCTTCATGAATTAGTTACTGAATCGAACACCAGAACTCTCTCCTGTCGAGGGTTTAATCACTCACTTTATTATTGGACTCCATTATGTCTTTCATAAATTCAAAATTTACACATTAAATAGTTTTACAATATTCTTTTCAGTACAGTATTATTATACCTGTACTTCCACATCTATTTGGCACACGTAAAAGAAATATTACTAGAACATGCCTAGTAGACATATTCTACTCTCTTGGTAGTATGTGTTTCCCGACTCAGTTATACCATGTAAAGGGTCAGAGTTTGAGTTCCGAACCGGACGCGCTATTCACTAACAATAGTCTTAATATACACGGGTGCTAGTTAGGAATGAAAATTTCAATATTCTGAGTCAACCGTGTTTATAACTAAAATAGTGAAGTATTTGTATAGTAATTATATTGTAATATTCTTTATAAATTTGATGTAACTTGAAAATTATACCGTATTTTAGACTATTTGATTTAGATAATCCAAAGAAAATAACTTAATAGAAGTGGTTTCTTAATAAAAAGAGAGAATGCATTAGGTTAAAGCCTTTACGTCCTGTGCAGATATGCTCTTTAAGCACAAAATCAAGTATATAACAGCTTATTATTTTAAACTTCTCTAATATGTTTATAGTGATACTGAGAAAAATACCTTATCTATATTTGAATATGAAACATAGTAAATATTTTTCACATTCAAACAATAAGGATATGCATGCCGTAACGTTCGCAGTAAAAATAAAATTATAATTCCTTAAAGAACAGTAGAGTAATCAATGTCAACTATGCAATAAGTATGGAAAGTTATAGGTTTGCTAGTGTGACTACTTTATTAGAGTTAGGGAAGTGGTTTGATCAACGCAGAATGGATATGAAAATAGAGATAGCTTTCACTGTATCAGTCCTATACAGGAGTTAATAATTACAAACAAATCACATTAAAATATTAAAAAAATAAATTAAATATATTTAATCTCTATTGACACTAATTTTTAAATTAATTGATTGTTTTAAATTAACCTATCAAAATAGTATTTTTCGTATGTTGCATCCACTAAGGAATTATATAAATGCAGTTTAAGTGTGCAGTGAAACAGTTTCTATTTAGTTATAACGTGTTTACAATTAACAGGATTTTTACATGAAGATTTTCTTGATCAAAAAATAACGTTCGTATATTTTTTAAGCTAAGAAATAACTTATATTTACGTTTTTAAATCATTTCAGTAATCTAAATGTACAAAAAAATCAGTTTACAATCGGTTTCTTCACATCGACCAAGCTATATAATATCCTTCATACATATCTGATAAATAGTGTAAATATTATTTGAAGAATAATTTTTGTATATTTTGTGAGCTAAAAAAGAACTTGAAATTTATGTTTTAAAATCCTTTCAGTACTCTAGGTGTACAGAAAAAATCAGTTGACAATCATTTTCAACACTGTCAAGCTATGTAATATTTGTTCATATATATCTGATAAAAAGTGTAAAGATTATTTTAAGGATTATTTTCGTATATTTTGTGAGGTAAAATTAGAACTTGAGATTTGTGTTTTTGAATCCTTTCAGTACTATAGGTGTACAGATAGAATCAGTTTACAAGCAATTTCGACACATCGACAAAGCTATATAATATCGGTTCATACATATCTAATAAATAGTGTAAGGACTACTTGGAGAATTATTTACTTAATAAGTTGACTTAAGATTAAAATTCATATATTAATAACATTTAATTGTTTACACTCAACATAAAATAATAACTATATTATACAGATTTGAGTAGATTTATAGTCTGTAATTGTTGATTTAACCAATTAGTTTCTCAAACTATCACCAGAGGTCTGAAGTTAACCTTTACAGACATTCAGAATTAAATTTATATTCCTCTTTTGTTTCCTGTTACTGTACAAAGTTTTTTTTTTTTTTCATTTTGTAACACATCTTGTAGTTATTAAACATTTAATTTCTCAAACAGTACAGTTTTAATGAAATTATTTATCTTTAAAAATTCCTTTTTTTAAATAAATTTAAAACGTAACTAAGAGTAACTTTGTTCCTGTTAGTTAAGAATAAAACACATAATAGTTCTTTTAAATAAAAATATTAATCGGAACTGAACTACTCTATAAGTTATTAATTATTTTAAGAATTACTTAATGTCAGATAACTACGTACAGTGCTGCTAAATTACTTAACAAACAGCATGTATTACCAAGTCTCTTATAAAGAGGTTGAAGCTTAGGTTTAAACTTCTATTCGAAACGTTAAGAGCCTCTTTGGGCGTAACAGGTTGCAGGAACAAAATGAAATCGCTACAAATGAATTCATAGCAATATTTTAAAGTCAATTGGGAGATTTATATTTTAAATTAAGAACTTTATTAATTATACAAGAGGTGGAAATTGTTTTTTTTTTTTTTTAGTTTTAAAAGCTTAACCGTGTTAATACCAAAAATATTTTTATGTGTTACTATCTTTCTCACCATTTAAGAAAATAATAAATTTGATTATTTTTCTGAACGTAATATTATTTTACTAATAATATTAAGACACCATATACAGCTAATTTACAGCGTAAGATTAGATATGGCACTTCCTACTGAAATGAGTAAACTATCCTCCTGATTATAAACTGAATGCAATGCACATACGAGCAAGATTACGACAACCGTCTAAGTCAGTAACCGTTTTTGCTGGGTTAGTTCGGTATTTGGCAGACAGATTATTCTTAGGATGCAGCATTTAACCACGAGATTAAAACCCCAAAAGTTAGTCTAGGTCTAATCCCAGACACATACGGCCAATACAATAGCTTTAGCTCTGGACCAAAAGACTCTCCAGTTGTGGTCCACAATTCTGTCACCTGCCAACAACAACATTTACAACTTAGCTTGAGACGTCAACTCGATGGTAGAGCCTCCTCAGCAAAAAAGGACCAATGGTCCCCAATGATACCCTCTTACAAAGGTGACAAAGGCAAGGGCATGATTCGGGTTAACTCAAAGACAATCATATCACACAGTTTACTGCTCTCTTCAGAGGTGCACTAGTCAATTCCGTGACTTTGGTTTTAATTCACATTAATAAAGAAGTTGTGAACTGGGGTCATTCTGGTAATGGTTTTTTACTTGACAACGGTGTAAACTCAACTTAGTTCACTAATGAACTAAGTTGAGTGTCAATACGTCTACACGCATTTGTACAAGAGTGATTCTTTATAGTTTGCTATGACACAGAAGGTAAATTATTAGTAATTACGGCGAGAATAATAATAGAAAATGACAATTGAATATTATTAAGAATTTTTATTATTGCATCATCTTAATTTGACATGTCTTATATCTTGTACTGGGGATGCGTGCGCAACGTACTGCTGGTTTTACGTAACTAACAGATTATGGTATGAATTATAGACTGTGTATTTCTACAAAACTTTTTGAACGCGTATTTAAATTTCCGAGTTTTAAACATTAAACTTGCATTAGCTGGGTATTATTGATGTTAGTCAGGAAACATACACTAGTTTTGGCTAAATTCAATATTTAACCTAAGAAGAAAGTTCAGAAAGTTTCTAGAAGAAGTACGTTAAGAAATGTTTCTCATGCAAAATTAAATATTCATCATCAACTATGTAAAACAATTCCAAAACTTCTGTGAGTTTTACCAATTTTGAAAATGATTGAACCCGATAGTCCCTGCAAGCTTTGTGTACAGATAGGATTTAAACAACAAAAAAACAAGCTTGTAGCTTTTCCATAAAGTTAACAGTGAAAATATTTACAAAATAAAGGGAAATTCAACAAAATAACAAATATAAACATTTCGATTTCTTTGGATTCAGGTAATCATATCATATAAACTGTTTAAGTATTTTGTCTTTTATGTAATAGTCACTAAAAGTAAAATTAAACTCAAGAATTAAAATAACTTAACCCTGTAAGTCCTGGTCCTTGTCCAGCTACTGGTCATCATATGGTGCTACATGCGGTGATTATCTGACGTGCTTTAAATTGAACGGCATTGAAAATGCTTTAATATACTCGCAATACTATTACATGATCAAAAAATTTAACTGTATGTCCTTTTTTGTTTCAATAGATATGAAATAATGTATGTGTATCTTTTGATGCCTTTTTATGTCAACGATAGTGTAACAAGGAACAAATTTTTACTTGTCTGATCACCCATAGTACACATAAATTCTATAGAGAAAACCATATATGTCATAAGTTATTTGTTATGACATAATTTCATAATGATATTTTTAGAATGGTATCTTTGCAAAAGTTCCCACTGTTCATCGCCTTTTAAGAGGAAAGATTTATTATTTAATCAGAGTGAAAACAAAAGTACACGCTTTGATAAAGACAGTTACAGCTATTTTTTGAGGTTGAATTGTAGATGTTCTTATACCTTTTGGGAGCATTTGTAGATAAGGGAGTTCTAAATATTTTTCTGGAGCATATGTAAAACGATGGCATCATTCATCTAGGTTGTCTAATTGTAGGAAAAGGCGAGATCAGGCAAAAACTTTGATAGTAATGGAGCATCCGTATAATAAGGCCTCATTTTTCTTCTTAGTCTTTAGAGGGGCGGCCGATATTTTATGCTTTAAAAAAAGCATTAAGAAGGATAAAGCCAACCAAATTTCAACATCGGCAGTCTCAAAAACATGACAAAGACAACCAATCAGATCCTCTTTGGAGTTCACAACATTTGACCAGAGGACCAATGGTACAATTACTATCACAGTATACTGATATATGAGCATATATTTGAGATATTTCCTTTTGTTATTTACATAATCTACAGAGAGTACCATCTCTAAAAATACCGAATGTATGGAGTTGTTCTTACTAATGATGGAAATTCAATTATTTTGCATACATTTACACAAGGAGAATATTTGTAGCCATTCTGAACATTAGCATGGATTGGAGGTTAATATCTAGATTATGTTTTACTGGGTATAATTAAAGTAATCCATGTACTTATTTTAACTTGGATTATTGGAAGTCTTAAAAAGGAAGAGAATAGACTACTGCAGGTGTCGCCATATACTATTAATCAAACACTAGCTCCTTGGAAAATCGAGATCTTACAATTTACTAAAAACAAGCTTACTGTGTGGCTGTTCTAAAACATGTTGTAGAATTTTCTTATTTTTAGACTATCGTGTAAGAGTTATCGCTTTCATAAGATGGAGATTAAAAAGAAAGCAATTCAGTTGTTTAAGAAAACTGTGTAAACTAAGTTACGGATGAATAAAAACCGAAAACAACCTTCAACTTTCAACGAAGTATCAGTTCTTTTTTATACTTGTTTAAGCTTTTGGTGTATTTTCCATATCTGATATTTGATAACTATAATGGTTAAACTGAAACTAAACGGATTGTTAATCATAATCATTAAATAAGAATATTTGAAAATTAAAAAATAAATTTCTTTGGTTGGTTGTATAATTTAATAATACTCTAATTCAATTGACATATTTCTTGCTTAGAACATTATTAAAGTAGTTTACTCCCTCAATGTTCCCTCTCGATTTAGCAGTTCAGCTCGACGCATTATTCTCCACATCGACACTTTTTATTTTTTATAAAAATTATACTATTATTTTTAATTGCTTACAGTGAAAAGGTGTTTTTAGTTATATTGGAACCTGATCAGTAGTCTCTATTACTGTATAACTTCAAATTCCTCTTCTCTTATTTACTTTTCTGTAGAAGAGAGATCTGGTGTTCTTTTAGAAAACTAATTGGTTAATTTAAAAATTATAGACCACATTTCTGTTATAAATTCCACAAAATATATTTTATATTTACTAAATTTAAACAACCAAACATAATTTATTAAGGCATTTTAATCATTGTCGGCTAGCATACACCTACTTCAACCTACTGCAAATTATTTTAATATTGATCCTATTTGAACATGCCGGAAATATTGTTGTAAGACTTAAGTTATAAAATGCTTTTCATAAACATATCTATTATCCTCTAGGCCAAAACTGCTTATAAATTACTATGATGTAAGTCTTGTCCGGGTAATAATTAATTGTTAACATATTATCTCTGTGCGCCTTTGGTACGGAGAGGATTAAAACACAACTTAGTATACTAATTTAATAGCTTTTCTACATAAATAAAATGGATTAGGAAATATTATTAGAATATAGAACTTTAAGTTCCTATGCAACCCCGAAATTATTACATATAAGTTTAATTATTCCAGTGTTTTGTTGAGAAAAATTGTCTAGGATGTAACCTGCTTGGTATATCAAGTGATAGTGGAAAATATATATAAATTATAAAATCAACTGATCCGTGTGATTCCTGATCCTGGACCTGGACCTGGTCCTGCTTCTGGCCGTTACATCATGTTCCTGGTGGTGCTTCATTGACGTGCACCTAGTTGGTGCCACATAAAACTGAATTTAAAATATGTAAACACTTGTATCCTCTTTTGTTTCTCAATAAATGTGCTTAATTGTCTCTATTAATAGTATCCTCAGAATTAGTACGTTAAACCATGATAATAAAAGAAATGTAACATAAATATTTATGGTTTGGTTAGTATGCTTTAATAAACATGTTATGAGGACAGAAATTACATAAAAAACATATATCTACCCAAAAATCAATTGGTAGGGACGTTGCCAAAAACTCTTGTAATTGAAATTATTTATTTATTTAACCCAATACCATTTGCACTACCTTAAATTAGAATATATTGGAGCTTTATATAACTTTTTACCATAGTTTATTCTGTATATTATAGTCAGAAATATTTAAACAGTACTATTTTGAAAGCTTTTAATTATAAGTCACTTTTATTTTTGCGGATCGTTTAGGAATTACTCACCGTAGCTTAGCGAAGCTTATCATCTAAGAGCTCGATACATCTCTCTTCTGAATGTCTCCTAACAGGACAACCTGATCATTAAGTAATAAATTAAAATTGAAAATTTAAATTAGTTTTAAATTGTAATTTATGCGATTTAACCATTATATTCTTAACGTAGCCTGTTACGCTGATACGTGCTCTGGATTATTCCTATTTTTTACAACGAAAAATTATGTAATACCTGTTCGTAGACAAAGCTCAAAAAATATTTGTAAACGTTTTACTTTAAAAAGTATACTTATACTCATACAGAGTACCTCAAATTACCTTTTTAAGTAATTGACATAAAGAAATTCGGAGGTTTCAAGAAGAGCTACTCTATCCTTCCTACTAATCCACGTATTCCGTCATTTTATGTATCTCGAAAATCGCAATTATAGCTAGAAAATTAGATTTCCTAAGTGAGAGTTTTCCAAATAAATAAAAAAACTTTCAATTCATATTCTGCTTATCAGTGAACAATATTTGATCATAGATATCAAGTATACAACAATAATTTACTACGTCGTACATTACAACACAAGTTGTAGTCTTTAACTAATTATGAGTCTTCTGATACATTGTAATAAATTTTTCACTCTTTCTGATTGCAGCTTAAGTGTCAGTGTACAGCGCAAAGTAGGAAAACAAGCAGTAAATGTGGGATTTACGTGATGCACGAGTGGCATCGTACTAAATGTGTATTATCAAAATATTACAACTCAAAATAATTATTACACTTATAAGAGCGTATTATTAGCTTGTAAATTTCGCTAGTTTTATTTCCAACCAACTTTAAGTTTTTTCCTAAAAGGAAACATATGTATTATATTGTAAGGTACTTTTGAAAATATTTTGTTTCTTTTCATATTGAATAATGAACATTGCTAACTATATAAAGCTAATATTTCAGTGGTCTAACGAATACAAAGCTTTTGAGGGGTTTTGTATTTCGTTATCTAGTGTATATAATAAAGACCGCTAAAGTATTCCTAAGCAATAAAATGATTAACAATAGCTGCATGTTTTTCACGAGAAAACCCATCAGCTCTCTCCGCTTCATTACTCACGCAGTCCCGACTTCACACTGAGTAATGTTTCACTTCAGCCCAATTAACCGACTCATTTACTCGCCGACTCAAGTAATTACGCTAAACGTTTCCCGAAGATTAGAGCAATAAGTAATTTAAGTTTTAAAATTTTACCTTTTCTTAATAATAACTTTTAATTTGTTATGTACTCCAAGAGCATTTTCATATATTAGGAGGTTTTAATGTACTTTTGTGTTGTCCATTGTAATCACAAACAAAACTGCTAGAAACAACGCAACAAAAATTATTTAAATATGTTCACTAATATTGTCGATAGCGGTTAGTTATACTTTGGCATGAAACCGAGTCATGTTATTATACATAGTTTAAATGAAATTTAAAAGTGACAAAGGAATCTAATAATTTGTTTCTATAACTGTATCACTTAAATTCTTAATTTTTAATCTCTTTTACAATGGAAGAGAGCTCTAGTGGTAATCTCAGTAACTAATTAGATAAATTAAAAATTATAGACTATATTTCTCTACATATCTGGAGAAAATCGTTATTTAATTATTAATTTTTAACTATATAACGCGATAAAGTTTAATATTTTTAGTCCTAAGTCAGCTAGCATTCACTAATTTTAACTTATGTTAAATATTTACCCTACTACAAATCTGGAGAAAATCGTTATTTAATTATTAAGTTTTAACTATATAAACGCGATAAAGTTTAATATTTTAGTCCTAAGTCAGCTAGCATTCACTAATTTTAACTTATGTTAAATATTTACCCTACTACAAATCTGGAGAAAATCGTTATTTAATTATTAATTTTTAACTATATAACGCGATAAAGTTTAATATTTTAGTCCTAAGTCAGCTAGCATTCACTAATTTTAACTTATGTTAAATATTTACCCTACTACAAATCTGGAGAAAATCGTTATTTAATTATTAAGTTTTAAATATATAACCGCGATAAAGTTTAATATTTTAGTCCTAAAGTCAGCTAGCATTCACTAATTTTAACTTATGTTAAATATTTACCCTACTACAAATCTGGAGAAAATCGTTATTTAATTATTAAGTTTTAACTATATAACGCGATAAAGTTTAATATTTTAGTCCTAAGTCAGCTAGCATTCACTAATTTTTAACTTATGTTAAATATTTACCCTACTACAAATCTGGAGAAAATCGTTATTTAATTATTAAGTTTTAACTATATAACGCGATAAAGTTTAATATTTTAGTCCTAAGTCAGCTAGCATTCACTAATTTTAACTTATGTTAAATATTTACCCTACTACAAATCTGGAGAAAATCGTTATTTAATTATTAATTTTTAACTATATAACGCGATAAAGTTTAATATTTTAGTCCCTAAGTCAGCTAGCATTCACTAATTTTAACTTATGTTAAATATTACCCTACTACAAATCTGGAGAAAAATCGTTATTTAATTATTAAGTTTTAAATATATAACCGCGATAAAGTTTATAATATTTTAGTCCTAAGTCAGCTAGCATTCACTAATTTTAACTTATGTTAAATATTTACCCTACTACAAATCTGGAGAAAATCGTTATTTAATTATTAAGTGTTTAACTATATAACGCGATAAAGTTTAATATTTTAGTCCTAAGTCAGCTAGCATTCACTAATTTTAACTTATGTTAAATATTTACCCTACTACAAATCTGGAGAAAATCGTTACTTAATTATTAAGTTTTAACTATATAACGCGATAAGTCAGCTAGCATTCACGAATTTTAACTTATGTTAAATATTTACCCTACTACAAATCTGGAGAAAATCGTTATTTAATTATTAAGTTTTAACTATATAACGCGATAAAGTTTAATATTTTAGTCCTAAGTCAGCTAGCATTCACTAATTTTTAACTAATGTTAAATATTTACCCTACTATAAAATGCTTGAAAAAGTCTCTTTAAAAGTAAATAATTCTCTTAGTAATCTTTACACTTTTTAAAGATATATAGGAATGGGTCTTAAATAAAAGATCTGGAATTTTCGATTATGCATATTATAAAGCGATTGTTTTTGTACGCTTAGAGTACCAAAAGAAATAAAAACTCTAAATCAAAAGTTCTCTTATTATTTGTTAATTATCATAATTCTCACGAAACAATAATAAACTTAATGTAAAATTCCTTAAATAATGAGGACATCATTTAATGCTGTGGTTTAAAATAGCGGAAACTAGGATATAAATTGCTTTTGGTAAGACAAATACTGAGAGAGCAGAAACTAAGATTTATAAATAATTAAAGTAACTCATCTCTAAGTCCTTGTGCTGATCCTGGTCTTTTTTAATCACACTGTTGGTGTAGATTTTCCACGTCCTGCGTTTTGAACAACTTTGAACAATCTGAACTATGAAAAGTCCTGGCCTTTGTCAAGCTTTATCATCGCATCATAATCTTGATCATCGCTTCCCCAACACAAAGTGGTGTGAAATCACCGACTTTTGTAAACGGCACTTCTTAACTAATCGAAAACATTGAAATACCTGTGGTTTCCATGGATTTAAAAATATATAGACAGCTGCGTAATAATCTATATATATATAAATGAATGTTTGTGTGTTTTGTCCTTTATAGACTCGGAAACTATTTGACCGATCATTATGAAAATTTGTATGTATATGTATTTTTCCACGTAGAAGGTTTATATGGTATGCCCATTGATGTAACTCACCACCAGGAGGCGCTGCAAAATATATAAGTTATCAAAGCGCCTGCACATTGTAAACTACAATTACGAGATAGTTGTGTATAATAACCACACACTATGTGAAGGCGCTAAGTTTTTATGGATATTTGTCTTTCAAAATGAATTTGCTTGGCCTTATAGCTTGGAATGTTAGACCACTTTATTATTAAGTACATGTACGTGTACAATGGCTATAGACATACACTTTTGGCAGAATTTTCTTGATAGTGTTAACAAGGTAAACTCTACATCGGCGGTCACAATATAATTCACTTGAACCAGAAGTGCTCATACACGAGCAAAGCTTACAAAAAGCGTGCGAAGCCCCGGGGAACAGCTAGTTTCATATAATTTTTAAATAGTCTGAGGTGGGTTACCTTCAGTTATTAACTCGTGTAAACGATTGCCAGCATGAAACTATTTTCATATCTAATGTGAAGTTATCTAACCTCCAATATAACATTAGTATTGTTGTCGAATTAGCTTAATGAACTCTCCAAAATTATTGTTTGGTTGACATTGATTACCCTCCTGTACTTTAACACAAGATCACTTTAATGTTATAAAGCAAGTTAGAAAAGTGAAAATATTGTATTTGTTTTATAAAAAAAGATAAAATGTGATACATCTAAATATACATGTGGTATTTTTTTTAAATAGTGAACCATATTAGAGAAGGTTAAATATAAGGAAGCTGTTATATACTCTGTGTTGGCTTAAAAGGTAGAATGGAGAGCATATCCGCAAAGGACGTTAAATTCTTTCACCAAAGACATTCCTTCTTTTTATTATGAAACCACTTCTATTTAGAAAACGCTTTGAGATATTTTAAGTAAACAGTATTCAGCCATTTTACTCTAAGAAAATCGTTGTTTTAGATATGATAAAAATTAAAAAATTTTCTCGAATTAAGGAGTTAATAATGTACTAATACATTTTTACCTATAACTCTCTAAAAATAAAGACATAAAACTAATAAATTCACATATTTTATATTTCACACTTGAAATAACATGGTGGACATTGTTAAAACCTATGAAATACGGTTTTTTATTTAGGGATAAATACTATTCATTTTTATTAATGCCTTATTACTCAATCTTTCTTCATACACAATTCAAAGAGCTGACCCAATATAACTTACTAATTTCTTATACAAAATAAAAGTCTGTGTGTAGATAGACAAAAATATTCATGAAAACACTGATACTTATAACACACACTAGTATCCAAAAAAGCTAATTCCTCAGTTACGATTTGAGTATTTCAGATAAGTTTATAAAATTCATACTTCAAATACTTTATAGCTATGTCTTTTTGCAATGGCTGATTAAATACTACAAATATATAGATAGGCACTGGAATATATTCCAGACTTGAACATAACTAGATTAATTATAAATAGTAAAGTTTTAGGAAGTTGAAGAGTGAAACTACGCATATACTACGTACTATGTTGTAAGTATATAATGTAACACATACATTTCTCTGTAAAACTATATAATATACAAGTGAATAGATACAAATAATTCAACGTTAAAAATACTAACTGATACTGCTAGAGTCGATAACCGCACTAAAAAGTTGACTTTTATCCCGTCGTATGTAACACTGTAATCGTTTAAATGCCTTTATTAGTTGAATAAAGGATTATTAAATGTTAAAATGGCTTTTTGATAATCAATCGAATTGACATTAGAATGGACATAGTTTATTAACTAACCATATAAATTTCAAAAATGAGCTTCATACTCTCTATAAACATCATCCTCGTAAATATTAGTGCTAACATCAACAACGGAATTATACATTGATAATGTTGTTTAAATAACTACATATCATTTTCAAAACAGCACAAATTAAATTAAACTATTGCTATTTTTAAGTCCATTTACATATTAGTGATTTTATGATTGTCAAACATACGTGATTATGTTTCTAATTTGTTTCATTCCAAAGCGAACATTGAAGGCTAAGTGTAAAAGGAATAGAACTAACCGCCTAGTCAAGTTTCAACACATGCTTTGTACGCCTTCGTAATGGAACTTGCAATGTTTTCTTGATTACAAAGGAGCTCTTCTCGTGTGACATATTTTACATTAATCAATGAGTTATGTTAAGCAAATTTCATTTTGTATTCCTGAAATTTTTTTATAAATATTGCTATGTTTAAGTTATACAATATTTAAATATTGTATTATGATTGGCAAACAATATTATAATATATTTCTAATGCGTATGATTTTTTAAAATTTATCATGGGCATCATATTGGTGGGTAAATCGCGGTGATGATTTTAAGTGAAGAAGATTTCAAGTTTAACGTGGTGATTGCTCCACATTTTATCGTCTGTTAGAATGATATGAAGTAGACGTTTATAACATAATTTATTTCTGTATTATCTACAAATATATAAAGGTTAGGTTTAGTGATCTTTCACATTTTGGTCACCTGTGTCATTCGTTGGATTGTTTAATTAACTGAACTGGAATCCTGTGACGCCTGATCACAAGATAGCTGATGATCTAGGTATTAGTGTTTGTTTACGAGGAGAATCATATGCAAGATTTAAATAGTTCAAAGGTGATTATAGTTTTATACAGTAAATCCCGCAGTGGGGTTTTAAACGAAAATTGTTGCAGAACATAAGGCATTGAGCAAATGTATTAATATATCTGTATAATCAATTAATATTTGAAGATAAATAGCTGTAAATGCAGTTGAGAGAGTAAATCTTGGTTTTAAAAATAAACTACAAAACTAATTTCCTACAGGAATAATGTAATTGTGCTAGGATTACCCTTATAGCAGTGAATAACTCAATATTGGAAAAAAACAGTTTAGCCTATGTCATCCTGAGTGGACTCATGTGATAAAATGGTAGCTCTTTCTCATCATACTGGATCATACCTGAGTTTCTTGGGGTAACAGTAGTTGTAGCAGTGGTAAAATATATAAACTCGTTAGTTTTAGTTTGTATTTTGAGACTAAAGTCTATTGTAATTAACATGTTTGCGTCTGTAAATTTCCATTAATGGATTGGACCATGTATAGAGTCATAGCTTAAAGGAATGATGAGAGGATGGCATTTCATAATAGAAGCAATGGTTAACAGTTTTTAGAAACTAAAAAAATAAAATTCGTGTTTGTAGGGTATTACGTGAAACTCTGGGCCACGATTATAAAATAAAGTTCAGCTTTGGGAGTCATTGATAGCCATTATTTTCTGGCCTCCATGGTTCTTCCGAAGAAACTAAAATTTTACATTGCTATAAAGGATTAAAGAATGAAGTATCAAGCTAAACATTAAGAAAGCATCAGTTATATACGGGGCGGTTATTTTGTTCTGTATATTAAGACAATATACAAAACAATTGTATATTAAAATGGATTATAATATAAGTTAACATTACACACTTTCTCATTAGTTTGTGAAATTTTAAGACATCTTATTTTAAGCTACTTATGAGTTTAGGAGCTAAATCCTACTACGTTATCACAATTGACACGTATTAAGATGTTTTAGAACCGATGTGTAAAATACTTGAAATACTCGTATAATAAAAAAGAGAATGAAATAATTTTAAGAAGAAAATTAATTTCGAGTACAGTTTTTCTTAAAAAACTTAAGTTTTCATGAAAAAGTAGCCAAAATCAGTATTAAAAATTTAAAATTATTACAGCAAAAACCAACTTTTACTGAAAACTGAGTCAGGTCTTAAAGGAACGACTTTATATATCTTTTGAACCATTGCTGATAAAACATCGTAACCTTCCATTTCAAAATAATACCATTGCTTGCTAACTTCTCTTTGATGTAAATATCTTTTTTTCCTATAAAGATACGGTTCATAATAAGTTACAATGGGAGAATATGTCGAATAATACGTCAAATTAAAGGTTCCTCTTTGTATATACAAATAGTGGCACAGATAAAATAAATGTATAGAATATTTAGCCTTATAATCTTTTTGACAAAATAAAAGCCCTATTTATGCTAAGGTTATACATAAAAGCATTTCCAATGGGTTTTCACTGCATTCAGAGTTCATGGGTAGGATTTGTATGCCAGTAGCAATTACATCATAAACAATTATGATATTACATCCATGATTAGTACACACATTCACCTGAAATCATACCATAAACACCATCCTTCCATAAACATTAATCCTTCCTTATATTTGTATGGTTTTACTGAGGAATTAAACCGACGACATTTTTTAACAATATCAAAGTATTTTTAACACCTGAGGTCGGCAGAACTAGTTTTAATTTAATTTTTGAAAACCTCAAATGTCTCGTAATAGAGAAGTTTCAACTTAATTGATTCTAAAAAAATTATTGGTTAGAAATTTATAAAATTTAAATATCAAAAATTAAACTTACTAATTTGAAAACGTAATTATGCACAGCATTGTAATATTTTAGTCCCTTAAATTTTTTTTAAATTTCTTAGAAGAGCTCCGTAATTTTAATAATCTGAACGTTTAAATGAGAATCAAGAACATTTACTAAACCATGTCATTCAAATATGTCTGTAACACAAGGGTTACTACACCAAAACTGCCATAAGAATAAACACACACACACACACACACACACACACACACACACACACACAAACACACACACACGTGTATATATATATATATATATATATATAACTGTTAATTACAATAATTGTCAGATATTGCAAGTCCTTCAGAAAGTAACTTTTGTAAAGTAACTTCATATTACAAACATTTGATTCATCAATTCTTAAATTACTTTAATCAATTTAAAATTTATTTTAAAGAACATATTAATAAACAAGCTTTATAGTTGTTTTTAATTCATATTCTGCAATATATGCACGTAATTGATCATAATCCCTCCAGTATACAAATTTTACGAGGGAATTTCAACATTAAACCCTCACAAAAGTTAGGTCAGCCACAAAATCTGTATAGGTCAGCCATATAATCAATGTATTTGTAGCTGAGCGGTAGAAAACAGTTAGGACCCGCATGATTCTCGAGAATGGATACAACTATGAACATGACATTTGGAAACTTCATTTCTGAATTTAACCAAATGGATAAAATTGAACGCAAAATTTGAAAACACCATTTCATAATTTAACCCATCACACAAATCCCTCTATGAGGCCTGGGGCGAGTTGTAATATTATACAATGATATGTACACAAACCGGGTTGAGTTTCTTTTAAAGTGAAGTTACCTTTAAATTATAAAATATTTTTAATTCAATATTCTCAGTAATATCCAATTATCCCAATTAATTTCTGTAAAATAATATTACGTTTACAAAAATAATCAAATTTATTATTTATTATTTTCTTAAATGGTGAAAAAGATAGGGAAACGTAAAAAAATGTTAATCTTAACACGGTTAAGCTTTTAAAACTAAAAGAAAACAATTTCCACCTCTTGCGTAATTAATAATGTTCTTATCTTAAAATATAAATCTCTCAAATTGACTTTAAAATATTGCTATGTTTCCATGAAGTCATTGGTAGCGATTTCATTTTGTTCCTGCAAACTGTTACGCCCTAAGAGGCTCTTAACGTTTCGACTAGCAGTTTCGCGTCATCCTCTTTATGAGAGACTTTAGTAATAAATGCTGTTAGTTAAGTAATTTAGCAGCATTGTACGTAGTAATCAGACATTAAGTAATTCTTACATAATTAATAACTTATATAGTAGTTCAGTTTCGATTAATATTTTTAATTAAAATAATTATTATCTGTTTTATTCATAACTAATAGGAACAAAGTTACTCTCAGTTTACGTTTTAATATATATATATGGAATTTTTTAAAGATAACTAACTTTATAAAAACCGTACTGTTTCCGAAACTAAATGTTTTATAACTACAGGATGTGTTACAAAATGGCATAAAATTGTTTTGTACAATGACAGGAAACACAAAAGGAATATAAATTTAATTCTGAATGTCTGTGAAGGTTAACTTCAGAGCTCTGGTGATGGTTTCAGAAACTAATTAGTTATATCAACAATAACAGACCATATTTCTACTCAAATCTGTATAATATAGTTAATATTTTATTGAGTGTAAATAATTAAATGTTAATAAGATATGCATTTTATTCCTAAATCAACTAGTATTCGCTTAATTCAATCATGCTTAATATTGCACTGTTATTAAATGCCTGAGTGATATATCTAAGACATATTTAAGTAAATATTTCTCCAAGTAATGTTTACACACTATTTATCAGATAATGTATGAAAGGAATTATTATATAGCTTTGTAGATGTGTCGAAATTGATTGTAAACTGATTCTTTCTGTACACTTATAGTACTAAGAGGATTTGATAACTCAAATCTCAAAATCTTTTTTAGCTCACAAAATAAACGTAAAAATCCTTCAAATAATCCTTATACTTTTTATCAGATATATATTAACAAATAGTATATAGCTTAATGATTGTGTTTGAAAATGATTGTCAACTGATTCTTTCTGTACACCTAGAATACTGAGAGGATTTAAAAACATAAATCTCACGTTCATTTTTAGGTTCGCAAAATATACGAAAATATTTCGTCAATTAATCTTTACACTATTTATCAGATATGTATGAACGGATATTATATAGTTTGGTCGATGTGTAGAAATTGATTGTAAACTGATTCTTTCTGTAAATTTAGAGTACTTAAATGATTTAAAAACATAAATATAAGTTATTTATTAAGCTCAAAAAATATACTAACGTTATTTGTTGATCAAGAAAATCTTCATGTAAAACCCCTGTTAATTTTAAACAGGTTATAAATTAATAAAAACTGTTTCACTGCACATTTAAACTGCATTTATATAATTCCTTCGTGGATGCAAAAATAAGTCCTGGCCATAATGTAATCCTGGAGGAGTTTCCCAAACGTGCTCGAAATGGAACAATTTTCATCATAAACTGAGCTATAGAAAAATGCGTGAACAAAACTGTATCTTTTTGTTTATATGGATATATGCCTACGAAATTTGTACATATTGTACTGTTGGGTATGTTTAAGCTGTTTCCCTATTTTTCTTTTAATTTTTAACTCTGCAAGGCATTTCTTTCGCTACGTCCATTACTGAAAGGCAACAAAATTCCCGTACAACATAGTCGTACATTCTCTAGTTACAAATACGTTAATAAACATATTTATATAATGCTTGTTTCGAAATCCAACCCACAGGCACATTTGACATGACATTTTACCATACAGCTACATCTACAAAACCTACATAACATCATATCAGATTCAAGTAGTCTGCCATACAATGCACTTTTAAATGTCCCCTAAGAATTATTCTTAACGTTACTTCACGAATTACTAGTAACATTTTTGAAGGAAACAGGATAATTCCCGACTTTTCGGCACCATCGCTCAGTGATTTCAATAAAAACAGTCTACATATATTTAAATCTACAATCTGATCTCTTCTTCGGGAAAATGACTAAATCAATTTCATAAATACAATCTAAGTTTAAAGTATACAAAAAAGTGCTAAAGCGTTGACACGCATAAGTCTGGAACTACAACATCCTTGTTGTGTGTCTATTCCATGCACCCGTAATCTAAAACATGCACTTAATAAAAACTAAATACTGATTATTACAACAGAACCACAGAATACATAAAATAGCTATGGAATTTATAAACATTTTAAACACAGAATATTCGAAAATGTATTCATAAACTGTATATTACGCTTCTGAAACTTATAGATTATAGTAAAGCCGTACATAATTCAGGTTAAACTTTTATAGTGCAAATAACTTTTCCATCCGTATCAGAAGAATAAAAAATATATTTACTTTTATATGGATTTTATAACGTTAATATGCCTATCCTCTAAAATCTTTGTAAGCTAACTCACATTTGGACTAAGTAGGTATTTATAAATTTCAATTTTAATGCAAGTTAAAAATATGTAAACGTACGGCTAGTTATTTAATCAAGAAGTTGTTGTAGATACTGTTGTCGCAAACAATTTAACAACTATTTTGTTTTGCTCATTTTTAATGTTACGTGCTAGTGGGATGATACTTGTATGGGACTTCTACAAACCTAGAATTTCAGAACCTGGAATGCCTGGTTTTTAAAACTATTGTGCCTTAAATTATTTATATTGTTAGTTGCAAATTTTAATTTGCCTCAGTGCAATCTTTTAAAAGATATACAGGCATACATAAGTAAGGTCGGACACCCTATTTAAAAAAAAAAACACGTATATTTCCGACATTTATAATTAATCTGTGACCTTGACAAAACATTATTTCCATAAATGCCTCACCATTAAAGAGAACTAAATTTGGTGAAATTTATCCAGCCCCTAGGTGTGAGCGTAAGAAAGAGCAAGTCAGCTCTGAGCCAGCCTCTCCAATCAAAGTCGGTAAGGGGTGGCACACCCTTGTCTAGGCTGGCAAGTATCATTGACTCATAGGGAACGAACACTACAAACTCTAACAGTCATCTTCCCGCAGTAGATCAGACCTACCGAATCACCCTTGCAGAATCTCGACATTTGAGGTTAGTGATGTACCGCTTCAGAATATACATAAGGTTGTATAGATTTAAAGTGACGTCAGTTTTTGCTGTACCTAGTGTGGGTTCAACCGGAAGGAAATAAACCAAACCAGAAGTGAACCCTCTGGGGAAAGTAAATGTATAAATAAATATTACTGTGTTAGAGCTAGTGAATACATTACATGCATTATTCATAATTTTTTCAGAGGAAATGAGTACACATCTTCAGAGAAACTAAACAAAATTTTCTTGGAAAAACTAGATCTTAGGAACACAATTTTATTTTAGGCTCTCTAAATATACATGCTTCAACCTGTTCTCACATTCAGATTTTTCTATAACATTCCATTTATAGTATGATGAAGAGAGACGTAGTAACACACATATTCAATACAGTTATTTGAGTTTTTTAAAGCAATAGTTTTTGTACCCATCAGCCTAAACGTAACATTTATTAAATATATTATTTGAAGTCATTGGTAAATTTGAATATTTTAAGCAATGTGATACCTAAACATTCAAATTATATGAACAGTTAGAATTCCTGAAGTGGAAAGATATTAAACAAATTCAACAAAAAGCAAAAATTCTGCAGCGATTTTTAGGTTTTATTGTTAGTGTTATTTAAATTCAAATACTAGCGAAGAAGTTTGTTTATTTATGTAGTCGTTGTTTACTATGTGAAAACAGCGTGCAAAAACCAGAACTCGAACTCTGGCCCTTGAGTTGATAAGTTGAGACAGAATTACTCAGCTAACGTTAGAAGGCGTCTAATAGGCACATTCTGGTAATTTTTCAGCACATGCCCACTAGATATAAAAGTGCACCTTTGCATTAATATGCTATAATTATTATTTTGATGTGGTATTAATATAGCTATATAATGTCATGTTCTTATGATGAAAAATACATTATAATGCAGTTTTAAGCGTAAAGTTAAAGTATTTTAAAACAGCAAATGGCGTCCAGTACGGAATTACTGGATTGACTGATTTTTGTTTTGTGTACGAAGAGAAGTACAAAACAATATGGGTTAAAATAATGTTTGTTTGCTAACCTGTATCACAGTTATATAAATTATTACATGTAAACACTTAAACATAACTTAATAATAAGGTGATTAATAGTCAGACAGAAAAGTGTATTAGTAGCAAGTATTAAAAGAATTAGTTTACAAGAATGTAGATAAAACTTATGCTAACCAGTAACGAGTAATAGACTTGCGAAAATATGTATTATTTAAAATGAAAATAATAACGAGACAGTTTTATGACGCTCAGCCTTATTCCGAGATTGGACATGTACCATCATATATAACTCATTCTTCTCTATGTGGAAATTTCATTCAAAGTTTTTATACCAGTTTTCTGGTAAGGAAGTGAAAGGCAAGAGTGCGATAAAGTTAAATATTGTCACTAACGTTTAACATTGTGCAATATATAATAATGTATTGTTAATCTGTGAATAAAAATGTTAGTTGTTAAAATCTTACATAATAGTGCTCAGCTTTTTCAATATTTATTTCTTCAATATTTTTCTCGTTTCCATCATGGTTAACTATAAGAATTTTGCAAACCCATTACCTGATGCTCTTCCAAATCCAATTGGTTAACGGGTACTAATATAAAACACAGTGTTCCTCAAATATAAATTAAACTTCATGAAAAAGTTGAAATCTAAAGTGAGTTCGTTTTCGGGCTATCGTGGAGACTGAAAGAAAGACAAAAATTAAAATATTTCAAGCCTCACGAGTGATGAGTTTCGCTAAAACTCAGCGTATTTCTTAATTTTTTAAAATTTAACAGAACTAATATTAGAGGAATATATTGAGACAAAATAATGACGCAGAGCTGAACATGTCGTATAAATATTATCATTATAACTTAATTTAAATCGTGGAATTATAAGGGTGTAAACTAAAAATATGGCTTTGTGATAACTGTTAAATTTAAGTAACACGGAACATCACCTATGACAATAAGCTAAGCACTGAGTTTAATTTTAAGAATAAAATGTCACAAATATTTTCTTAATAACCCATTATACTTCTAAGGAGCCATTCTATTAAGTCTACTAAAATATATTTTAATACTATAAAAACTTAATTTTAAACTTAGAGCTACTATAAATGTTGTCATTATGCGAGCTACTTTATCTGCATGGTTATCGAGTCGTTACGTTTCTCAATAACATTCACCATTACAATGTTTTCCAGTTAGTGAGGAATTGATATGTCTGTGAAGTAGAGGTGATGGACTATATTATTTATTCAATATTGAATATTGTATGTACTTATTGAAAAAATT
>NW_025778147.1:0-78598 GCF_021130785.1 Homalodisca vitripennis
ATAGAAAATAATATTAATTATATACTGCAACAATGTATGGATTTAAAATTCTAAAATCTATTAAGATGTAGGAAAAATATAATAAGAAATATTGACTTTATCCAAAACCAATATTTAAAGATGCTGAAGCATCAAATAATTCCTTATAATTTAAGGAGAAACTTAATAATAGAAAGAGTAGTGTACAAAACAGTTTACCCAAAAGTAATCACCCAGGTTATTTAAGTTTAATATATCTTTAATTCAATTTACAATGATAAGCAATATTGAAAACATAAAAATAACCCTTTATTTCTTGAAGCTTTTAAAACTGTCACCCAGATGAACCCTAGCTTTTGCTAACCATTCTGAACACAAAAATCAATGGAATTTTAAGGAACACCTTTTCCCTTAGTTACAAACATGAACCTATTTGTTAAATCAACTATAAATTATATTGAAATCTCTAAGAAATGTCAACATTTTCAGTATTAAAACAAAGTGTAAGAGAATGTACAAACATTACCTACGAATGTTGTACAGAGAAGGCCCTAAATAAAAAACGGGGTTGGCGCTCCTTTCTATATCCCTTACAGTCCCTGACATTGTGATTTTAGAGGGTAAAATCAAACTCGTAAAACTAAGTTGTTCTAAGTCAAAATATACCAAATTTTTTTGTCATTATATTTATCAAATATAAGATGTCCATGATCATGGACAATATGACTAAAAGGGCATGGTGTTATATTTTGAAATAAAGCAATAATTGTGCTGAAAATTTCTTTATTGCTCAAGGAAACATACAAAACCTAAATATGTTTCAAAGTAAATGGTTGGTTTTATCATTTTACATGAAAATTGAAGAAGCAAATTTCTGTCCTTTGACAGACCTAAGTATATGTCACATTTCTGGCATCTGAAGTGTGATTTTCCCTTACATCCTTTTGACTTGCATCTGCCAGCTTCCTTCTTTCCTGAATGCACGGGTAGGTGGTCATCTGTGTCGAACTGCACAACCTTAGATGGTCTTGATTCATAATTTTTTGGAGCCTTGTGTGGTTGCTGTGCCTCTGTCTGCAGAGCTAGGCTTTCCTCTTTTCCGGACAGGACTTTGTAGGGTTTTCCCTACTTCTACTAGGTTTTGTAACGACTGAAAATGTGAAACTCCATGAGATCCATAACTTTCTTCTTACTTATGTTGCAAAGATCACAGTCACGTTTGTATTCCAGCCAGCTGTTAGTGACATTCAAATTAATGAAATGGAATATAACCCTTAAGTGCCCACTTGCGGGACCTGATGAATGTTCTATACAGAGCAACCAAAAAAATCAGTTTTGTCTACTCCTCCTATTAAGCAATTGTAACAATCGAATTACCTCTGGCCTCTCTACATCAACAAACTTCTTTTGATCTTTATCACATCGAGTAGCAAGATCTGGAGTTCCTACTCCAATAAAGTTAGAAACCATGTTCACTGGCTTGTTTTCAAACCATCGCGTCTTAACGACATCCTTGTCTTTTTTCCCCCTTTAAAGGCTATGACTTTGTCATTTAGCCCCGTTGTTCACTGAGTTTTTACAATTAAAATTTCTTCTGTGGTTGAAGGTCATTCTTTGTATTTTTACATCTGAAACTATTACATTTAGATATTAGTTACATAAATGTATGTTCATGTTAGAGTATAATATTAGTAAAAAAGTGGGATGTAGGGAAGTTCAAGGTATTATAGGGGTTAAAAGGAGTCTTCTCGTCTATTGGGGGTCTATATGCAGGGCCCGATTTAAGGTTTTTGGCGCCCGTAGGCTATCTTGTACTTCGCGCCCCCCCCCCAACGGTTTCCGGCCGGCTTTCCTCTGTCAATTTTCAATAATAAAAAGTGTTCTGCTGTATAGCGGCCATATTATATTTTTGTAATAAAATTTCAACTTACTTAAATTTAAAGACCATTACAGAGAGAGACCATTTAGAGTATTAAACTTTAGGAAAAGAACAACATTCAGCAACTAACTATAAACTTTAATTATTGTTCAAAGGTCTAATGATACATGTATGTATAAACTGCTATGTAATATGTTCAAATTCATCGGGTTAAAAGAACTATGCTGTTTGCTGTCATTTCCTAAAAACACACAAACAAACGAACAAAAACAGCAAAATTATAGAAAGTGCAAACTTGCAAAGGGAAAGGATGCTTACTGCTGAGCATTTATTTGTATCTTTAAAATGGAATATGGTCTATTGTTGTAGGACTTGTAGGTAACATTCTTTAAAGAGAATCAAGGGTTCTTATTTACCACTGGTTTTGTAGGACATACAAAAAATGTGTCCTAGCTACAGCCAAACCTTACATGAGTTTTTAATTCTTATACATTTTTTGTAGATTACTATCATTAAATAGTCACAAAATTCAAAGTTCAGCACTTTGTAATGTTACTTTCAAAAAATCTGTAGGCTTATTTTTTTCAAAATAAATTAAAATGCATACTGTAATTTTAAGGCTGTTAAAAATTATGTGAATTTTATCTCTTACTTCAGTATAAATGCTGCCATAATAATGGAGATTTTATTGTTGTCCATTTTAATAAGAAAGCTTTAGTAGCTACGTATAGCCTGTTTAATTAGCGTTTTAACTGTAAATCACTGAAAAGGATTTATAATAAATCAATGAACATGGTCAAATTGGTCATCAACTTTCTATGGTTTATTCAAGTACATTATGTTACATAGAAATGACATTAGACTTTGGTATACAACTTGGTGACTTGAACATTTAATCACAATAACAAACAATGAGCTAGAACTATAAAATTATTAGGCCTACTGTTTAACAAAAGAACTTTTTATTTTCTCATGACGATATATTCCCTGATTAAACAAAGTCTTTCTTCCGTGCTTTTGATGAGGCAAACGCATCGATCAAGTCATCAAACGGAACGAGCTGTACATAGTCACTTTCTATAAATAAGAGAGCGAGTGCCTGGAGTTTTTTCTTGCCGTAGAGTCGACCTCAAATAATTCTTGACTCGAGTAAGAGCAGAAAAGGATCTTTCTCCGCTGCAATTAGACACCGCCATGCTCAAGAAGATCCGCAATGCCACTTCCACGTTCGGAAAAAGAGATTCAAGTTTTAGGGTTTTTACATGTTTCAATAGCCTGTAGGCTTTAGTCCCGGTCGGTTTGACTTTCTTCTTTTCCTCCATTCTGTCTGACAGTACATTTTCCTCTTCATAGAATGTATTATCATCTTTTAAACAATTTTTGAAGATACAAACACTCATCTGGAAATGAATCATCTAGGTCTGTTGAATATTCATTCATTAGCTTTGTTGCCTTTTCCTTCAAGATTGAAACTCTCAATTTTATTCAAATTCCATAAAAAGTTGAAGGAGTCTCGTAGTGTGACATAAATTGATTTTCTCCTTGTTAGTTGCCCTAGGAGTGTATCAATTGCTTTTGTAGTAACAATAATTTATCAGGAATGATTTCCGCCCATCAAACTCAGTGTGCCCCTCTTTGCTTTCTCCAAAAGGGATTTTTGGTTTCTTTTTCCTTGTATTGTCTTGTTTGTACTCTTGAGAATTGCACATAAGCTTTGCCTCACTTTCAAAGTTAGAAAATTGTTCCTCATTTCTTAATGAACTTAGAAAAGACTCTAGGAGCTCGTACGAAAGTGCTGTCTGATCTAAGTCTCCATCTTCAGATTGAAGTCGTACACTGATGTCATGAAACTTCATGAGTACTTTATTCCAAAAACAAATCATCATGGTCATTTCCAAAGACTGGAGCTTCTCTATCAGTTGTTTTGGCTTCAAGTCGTACGTCCTTTTTTATTTTCTTCGTTTGAAGTGATGTCTTGTAACGCTGCGATTATTTGTTTATATGACTTGTGCATGGCTTTACTGGCATCTGCTCTTGCACTCCAGCGAGTTTTCGAAAGGGTATCTCTTTGACTGTCAAACATTCTTTGTCATATTGCGACAAGAGAATTTCCCATCTGTGTGTAGATGAATGGAAAAAGTTGTACATTTGCTGTGCCAGGGCAAAATATTCAACAGAACTACTACTACTTTCTGCAGCGGTCGAACCTACTAGCTGTAACGAATGAGCTGCGCAAGGAACGTAGTGAGCAAGAGGATTTTGCTCTTTGATTCGATTTTGAAGCCCCTTGTAACACCCAGACATGTTACTTGCATTGTCGTAACTCTGACCTCTACAGTCACTGATATTTAAGTTCAAACTTTAAGAGTATTTATCACAGCCTTCTCCATATCTTCCCCTTTATGGCCACAATTTGGGATGAACGTTATGAACCGCTCATTAGGTGACCCGTCAGGTGCTACAAAACGAATGACAAAAGTCAATTGATCCACATTGGAAACATCTGGAGTAGAGTCGACAATAATCGAAAAATACTTAGAATTCTTGATATCTGACGCGATTTTGGATTTAACATTGTCAGCTAACAGAGTAATAAACTCGTTAACGATCGTGGAAGATAAGTATGAGGGCACTCCTTTACCTTTATTTCCGAAACGAGCAACATGGTCAGCCATGAAAGGATCAAACTTGCACAAAAGCTCGATACAGCCAAGGAAATTACCATTACTGGTTGACCCCAAAATTTCATTTTCACCATAAAACGGAAGCCCTCGAGAAGTTAAATACTTAACTACTTCAACAACTCTTGACAATATATCTCTCCAATACTTCACTTCTACTTGATGCTGCTCAAGTAGTTTTGCATCAATTCTCTGAGGTGCATTCATCCGGGTCAAATATTTGTTCACACATTCTCTGTGCTCTAGACTATTATCATGTTCTTGAATTTTGTGTGAATTTTTCCAATCATTAAAGCCGCATGTAGCTAAGGCAGTCGTCCCCCCATAGAGCTTACAAGGAGCACAGTATACATAGCCAGTTGATTTGGAATAAACTAAATGAGTTCTTTTTACAATCTCTCCATTTACAAGTTTTTTGAAAAAACAAGCTTTGTTCAAATAACGGTTTTGGTCAGAATACTGCCGCGTTGATTGGGAAAAATCCCCACTGTCATTTTGATTGATGCTGTGCACTGCAAAGTATTCACGCAATGCCTCATTTACCAGCCATAAAGCGGGATCATCAAGATTTTTTGAATCGGTTACCTCTTTATTTGCTGGTACACAATCTTGCAACTGATGTCCCAAATCTGCTATTTGCTCGGTTGATGGTGGTGAAGGGACGTGTACAGGTGCAATTTCCGTTGTGGTGTCTGAGACATCGGTAGCAGTGGCACTGGCAGGCTGCTGAATCACTTCCACTTCCACTATAACACCGCTGTCCTCACTCACAACGTTTCGTTCAGTTCCCGTGACGACCGGCAATGTCTCAGCAGAACAACTGGGAGTTTCGGGTTTATTGAAAAAATCGTCTAGTCTATGAATTTTATTTAGAAGAGCACTTTCCCGTTCGTTACGCTCCCGGGCCCGTTTACGGTATTCGGAACCACTTGGTTTTTTTACTCATAATGTAGCCTACATATGTAAAGCAAGCAAACCACTGCTTCTTCTAATATTTCAGTATCAAACACTCTACTCGACTTACGAATAAATGTCAGTGTTTATAATAACGAGCAATGACACCAATTAATCACAACGAAAGTCCAAATAATTCATAGGCCATAGGCCTAAAACAAACAGTGCAGACGAGGAGACGACTGACTGCAGCTGCAGCTACACTCTGTCTCTATCTGTCAGAGAGCGTCAGTGTTGCAAACGGCGAAGGGCGGCGGCCGGCGGCGCCCCTCGCGCGAAGCAAAATTTCCCTTTTAGTTTCCCTACCGTTACGATAATTACTATGCGTTGTCACTAATCGCTATTAATTAATTTCTTTTTCTACTTAATAGTTATTTTTAAGTAAATGGAGTAAATCTAAGGTCTAGGTGGATGTGTAAATAATATTAACAAAAATGTATAGTGAAGTTTTTAGACCATACCATTTTATTTACTACATATAAAAAGCACTTCATCTTGAACTCCGAAGCGCCCCCCTAAAATCGTCACCGGTCTCGCGCCCTAGGCTGCAGCCTACTTAGCCTACTGGTTAATCGGGCCCTGTCTATATGACATTTCTAACCCGAAAGGGGACACGACCACGGATGAAGAATCCCGGTGAATAGGTATACATAAATGTTCTTGTGTTTTATAAATGTTTTTGTATTATGTCCAAAAAGTCGCATAATTTTCTGTAAATGTCTGTGTTGTTAGTTTGCAAAATGTCTTTGACTGGATGTGTTTTATCTTGAAATGTCTGTTTGATTTTGTTTTAATTCTACTCTAGCATGTTCATATTGGGGACAATCTATGATGATATGATCTATTGTTTCCTCGGTTCCCATTTTGCATTTAAGGCAGAGGGGTGTAAAATATTTCTTTATTTTGTATAATTTACTGTTGATGTTAGCATGTCCAAATCTCATTCTATTAATATTTACTATGTCATTTCTTTTCCATTTAATGTGTTTAAACCATGGGTTGGGCTTAGTGATGTCTAAAATGTGTTTGTACCAAATGGCTTTGTTTGTTGATACTAGTTGATTATTTACTTTTTCTTTGTAATATGGGGAATAGGTACTTTGGGATTATACCGACCACACCCAGACATGAATCGTTATTTCACATTTCGTTTCTACTGATTACTAGATTAGCGTAGAACAATATTTCGTCAATATAAAACAGGAATTGTCTTATCGCAAACACCTCCCCATCCTCAGACAGAGGTCAAAGTCGAGCGTCTAGTAGATAACGTGATTGCAGAGTCTCGCCGCCCGTTCAGCTGGTGCATCGCTTTGTTGTACTTCCGTGTTTTACCTCTACATTTCTCCAAACACAAAAATTCAACAAAAACAAACATTTACCAAACTAAACTTTTTATTAAAAAAACACTCAAAACTTGTTTTTATTCTTGATCGCATTCCGCCACCCAAAATGCGAGTGCCTCCGGCCATCAGCGCGGGCTTTCGGCAGCACCTTCGGTGCTGCCCCGCGCTGATGTCGACGAAAGAAAAACATCCCTCGAGATAGTACCTATCAGTAAAATATCAAATTCTAGAGGGGCTAATCAGAAATATAAATTGAATTGTAATGGAAAGGCAATGATGTACCGTGCAAATCACGTGATGCCGCGCGGCCTGCCGTAATCAGGATTCTCGAGAAAGATAAGATAACAGCGACAACAATACCGATCACAATACCTGGAAATGCTTGTAAGTTTGTAATTTTGTAATTGAAGAGTTTGTTTTTTCGTTCTATCATGTTTGTTTCTATAAATTTCTATTTTTGTGTTCTTCATACTGGTGTGGTCGGTATAATCCCAAAGTACCGGGGAATAAATAATTGTTTTAGCTCTATTCCTTCTATAACTGCCCTTTTTTGCTAATTTATCAACATGTTCATTATGGTTTATGCCACTATGACCTGGAACCCACATGATGTTTATATTTTGGCCTTCTGATAGTACTGCTTTGAAAATGTCAAGTACTAATCCGTCTGTTCTTTTGCCCCCGTTCACCGCGTCTATTGCTCGAACAGATGATAGTGAGTCAGTGCAAACTATGATATTATTTTCGTCTATTTCATTAATAAATTGCAATGCTTTATATATTGCAAGCATTTTTGCGTTGTACGAGGAAAATGTGCTGTTAATTTTGTAAATTTTTGCTATGCCGTGTTGAGGTATATAGAAGGCAATTCCCACACCTCTAGTAGTCTTTGATGCATCCGTAAATACTTGTAAACAATGGCCAAATTTTAGGTTAAGCATTTCATTGACCAATTGTCTCAGATAGGTTATGTTTGTTTCCTTTTCACTTTGATTATAATTTTCTAAGGTTGAGATACATTTAACTATGTTGTCTGTCATAAACAAGGGCAAGTCAAAATCCCAATATGTTGTGTTGTTGTCCATAGTGTGTATATTAGGGTTATCTTGTTCTATATTGTTGTAAGAATTTATATACAGTGGTTGTTTCTTATGTATCCAGTATTGTGAATGAGTGCAGAGTAGATTTAGATAACTAATGCTGTTTGAAAGTAGGATGGTTTTTTTCTGTGACAATCTTGTATACAAGTCTATCCGTAAGCATTTGTCTTCTTAAGTTTAATGGCATGAGGGAGGATTCGATTTCTAGTGCAACAATCGGTGTAGATGTAAAAGCACCCAATGAAATTCTCATAGCCTGATTTTGTATAAAATTGAGTTTTTTCAATTCACTATGAGGTAGGTTACCATAAATGAAACAACAGTAGTCTAGTTTGGACCTTATTAAACTTTTGTATATTTGTAGGGCAAAATCTGGGTGTGCACCGTATCTACCACATGTTATTGATTTAATTATATTTAGGTTTTTTAAATACTGTTTGAATATATTGTTAATTTGGGGTTTAAAAGTAAAAGCTTTATCCACTATAATGCCTAGTATCCTTAGACTGTCTATAATGGGCACTTTTTCGTTGTGAATAAGGAAAGGCGTTCTCAATTTATTATTTCTGAAAATTATTATGGTATTACTTTTACTAGCATTAAATTCAAGGCCAATTCTTTCAAAGTTAGTACACATGTTATTTAGGGTGCATTGCATTATTTCATGTAATATATCAACAGTAAGTCAACACCATCACGTAACACAATGTCAAAGGAGTTTCTTATACGATCATAAAAGCTTTAAAAATGTGTTTAATGAGCTTAAAGCTTACAGCGGAGAGTTGAGTATGTTTAAGAAAATCGATGAACTTCTCCTCTGAATGGTTAGTTGATAAAAAAAATGGTACTGACGAAGTGACTACAAAGTTACAAGGTTAATAAGTAATTCGAGGTTAATAAACAGGAGAACTTCGAAAGAATCATGAAACAGAAATATAACAAAAAAAAAACAGAAAATGAGAAAGATGCAGATTAGACATTGGCGCAATATTCCAAGGAATGTAATATTGAGATACCTGCATACCCTTGACGAAGAATGAGGATGCTTTCAACGTAGTTGATGACGTCGGTAAATACCTTCGTCGAGAGAGAGAGTACTTATAATTCATGAAAAAGCCTGTTTCCCATAGGGTTTGATAATCTGAGACTTATTATTAGCCGCTACACTCAAAAGTTTTAGAAATATTGATGACGACTGGTCTAGTATAGTTTACTTATATGCAATAAGTTTGTAAACCCTAACCAGTCTGGTTTTACTAAAGGAGAGTCTATTAAATATGAATGAAAAGGTAAAATCAACACATTTTTAAGTCGATTTCAAAGAGTTCTTTGATATGGATGCTTATGAAACTATGTTGGTAAAATTTAAAGAGCTGAGGTAAGGACAACTTCGATGACATTGGTTTAGGTAGGACATGAACAAATAGTAAGAATCAAGGATAAGGTATGAATATAATTTAAATATTCATGTTTATTATTATACTTACCGCTCACTACTAACTGTCATACTGATCTGTTAACAAATGTATACGTTTATACGTCATCCAAAATGAGGTTACCACTAGTATTATTATATTATATATATATAATTATATATATCTTATATTATACTGTACTCTTTTTATATTATTGTGAAGTTCGTTCGTCGACTGGACAAGGAGGAGTTTCTACGGAGGCGACGTGTGAAGAGGACCCTCTCAACTCGTCACATCGGTGCAACTGATGACCGTCCCATCTACGTCAACGAGTCTCTGTCACCGGCGAGACGAGCGCTGTACGCTCTGGCGAGGAAGTAACAGCGCGAGAAAAACTTCAAGTTCCTCTGGGTGAGAAACGGCAAGATCTTCCTCAGGAAAGAATAAAAGGCGCCAGTCAGAGTTATCACACGAGAGGAGGACTTGGACTAAACTAAATTGTAAATATATATACTTCACTTTCAGTAATATTTTCATCGTATAATATATGCTACGTATTTTTGGTTTCTTTTTGTTTAATACTGTTGTTACTGGAAACATAAGTTATATTAATTATAATTTCTCTTTAAAGTTAAAAATAGTTTTAAGCAATAGAAATATTTGGTTTTTACGATACGTTATTTATTTCTTTTAATAAGCAAATAACATTCTGCTAGATTTATATATATTCATAGTAGTCAACTTAGTTGTAAAATTGTTGCAATTAAAATGTTGTACAATAACCGTTAATAAATTTCAAAATGTAAAATAATGGATACGACTAATCAGTGTAACTTTGAATGGTTGGATTTCACAATATTGCATCAAAACATTCGTAGTATGAGAAGTAACTTCGATTTATTCATTGCTGAATTAAGTAGCAGAAATTTATTTCCTGAAATAATTGTACTGACAGAAATATGGATAGATAATTAAGAGTTGCAGTTTTTTAAAATTCCAAATTATAGAAGTTGTTCAAATGCAAATGAAAATCAGAGGGCAGGAGGTTTAGCAATTTTTGTAAAGTTGGATGTTGAAATTTTTATATGTGAATCGGTAAACTTTAAAACAGCAAATCTAATGATATTAGAAATTAAGTTTAACTAACAGAGGTTTTGTTTGTTTGCAATTTACAAGCTGCATAGCTTCAGCAAGGACGATATCCTAGTTGAGATTAATAAGCATTTTCTTCGTAATAATAATTTTAAAACAAAAAAGAACACTCTTTTCATCGGGGACGCCTACTTAACTTGTTTGAAAATAGTATGATAATTGACAATTACAATGCATTACTTTCCTCAAACGAATTCGATTGTTTATTGAAAGAACCAACTAGAGTAACATCGGAATCAGTTTCATGCATCGATCACGTGTTTGCTAGATTAGCAAACAAAGTCAAGACTCAAGTCGATGTAAAGGTAATAGACGCGATCAGGTTATTACAGATCACAGGATGGCTGTAGTGTGTGTGCGGGTTGTCGTGGTCGGGGGAGGGGTGGACGGACAGATATCAGCTGATTCTGCCGGCCCCTCCCTCACTCCTATCGCGTAGATTACGCCGGGCTTCTTGCACGACTTGAACAGGTTAAATGAGTAGAAGTCTACGACGATACAAACCCGTCAACTGCGTTTGATACTTTTCATAATACCATCCAAAAATAAAAAAATAAAAAAAAACTCTATAAACTCGTTAAGCATTACCCAAACAATGAAAAATTAAAATTGCGTTATAAAAATTACAGGAATAAACTACAATTTTAAATCAGAAATTTAAAAAATTCTTATTACAAAAATGCTTTTCATAAATGTAACGGAGATTCGAGGACTATGTGGAAGGTTATAAACGAAATAACAGGACAAACGTCAAAACGACCTCCCATACAGTCTTTGAATATTAATGATAACGAAATCTGCGATATTAAACAAATTTGGAATGAGTTTAATTCATTTTTTTTCTATTGTAGATAAGCTAGACATAAAAAAATTAAAACGGATAACTTTGACTTATGTTGTTAGAAGAGGTTTTTTAAATTATATAATTCAAGCAATTCCATGTTTTTAGCTCCAGTAGTGGTAGATGATTTAGTATCTGTTATAAGAAGCGATAAATTCACGACGCAAAGTAAGTGGAATATTTTTGGACATAAAGAAAGCTTTCGACATTGTAGATCATGACATTCTTATAAATAAATTATACTGTTGCGGTATCAGAGGAAACGTTCTTTCCTGGTTACAAATTACTATAATAATAGGAGACAATGTGTAAGAATTAGAAATACCTTCAGTGACTTTGGTATAATAAAAAGTGGAGTACCCCAAGGGTCAGTATTGCAATATTGCAGGTGCAATATTGTTTATACTATATATCAATGATCTCGGTAATTCAAATTTATATGGTAAAATAACATCATTTGCTGACGACACAGCATTAACTTACATAAAAGATGACTAGAATGATATAGAAGAAGCACTGAGTATAGATTTAAAAGCCATTCAATGGTGGTTCTCAAAGAACAATATGTTACTATGTTCGGAAAAAAAATTTACTTAAACTTTAGCCTGAAAAAGATCCACAAAATTTTACCAATCAAATTTTATACAATTGTGTGAGTTGTTTGTGTACAAACAGAGTGTCCTGAGTGTGCAATTGAGTCTCAGGCTGACAATTTGAAATACCTGGGAATCTTGCTGCATAGGGAAATAAACTGGAAAAAAATACATAGACATGGTAAATAAAAAACTTAATGGTGTTTTAAGAACCTTTTATTTTCTACAAAATATTGTATAGCCTACAGAGGAAGTTGTTGTTGTTGTGTTGTGTAGGGGGGATGTATTTTTCATAAGTAAACAGTAGATTAGAATACGGAATATTTTGCTGGGGTGGAACCTATGAAACGAATTTGAAGCCGCTTCTAATGCAACAAAAGAAATTCATTCGATTAGTTAAAATAAAATGTAGATACGAGCCATCTCATCCATTATTTATAAGTTTAAAAATTTTTCCAATTACATATTTTTTTGTGTATAAGGTTTTAAAAATATTTTATGTCACTAGTGGTAATTTGCCTGTATTAATTAATATCTACAAAAATAAATTAAGGCACAAAGACAAAGTAGCAGTTCCAAAACCTAATTTAACTATTTTTAGAAAAAGCTATTGTTTTTAGGACCTAAACATATTTAATACAATACCAAAAGATATAAGTAATTAAAAAAATATACATATTTTTCAAAACTATTGAAATTATGGCTATTAAGTAAACAGAATATAAATTGTTTTCTGCATACCATTAATTAAAACGTTTTATTCGGATCAGAGTTGCACATAAGTATACATTTAGAAGTAACATAGATATTTGATAAACAGGAGTTTTTCTAATCAAAATTCATTGTCAACAATCTATCTGAGCTGTCATGAATTTAATTTAGTGTGAAGGAACCTTTGCACAGGCTTTACCATTAGAGGCCCTATATATTCATAAAAGTATGTTTCATTAAAATATTTGGTAGTATAATCATATAACTGAAGTGTTTCCTGTTTTACTTTTAGTTTATTTATGTAAGAGTCATCATGCAAGTGGTATATTTAAATGTGTGTTAAGTACTAAATATTGTTAAATTGATACTTAAGTTATTAGTTTACAAATCTTGTAACTTGTTTAAAAATATGTATATAACACTTTTATAAATAAATATATTCTTATTCTTATTTTATGGCATTGTGTTCATTGATTTTAGTTACAGCTACTCAAGACAGATCTTAAATCATTTCTTACCTTTGTGAATTTAATGTGTGTGTTTAGACTCACCCTCTTAGTGAAGGATTATATCAATTAGACTCAAATGGTGTCTCAATTGTTTGAGAATATATTTTAAATTCTAATTAAGAGTGCTAGTAAATTCCGTTGCACACAAAACATTGACATGTTTTCTAACCTATGTGAGTTAACATATGGCTCCTTAAACACGAACTTAAGATACAGTTAAAACTGCACAGCTACCATTTAAATGGTTACTAACCTGTGAGTTGACATGTGTCTTAACTGACATTGTTTGGATTTGAAGTTGCACCGGGAATACTTAAATGGATTCTCACCTATGAGTTAACGTATGCACTTTTAATTCTGATTCAGTACACTTAAAGCTACACAGAAACGATTCAAATAGCTTTTCAACTGTGTGAGTTAACAAATGTCTTCTTAAGCCCGAACTTGAAGTATATACCTATAGCTGCACAGGCACAGTCCTTAACAAGATCATTTAGATGCACCTTATGAGCACATTAACAGATGCACTGAATGTTAACTCACATGGTGAGTTAACATATGACTTTTTAGACACATCCTCCGAGTGCATGAATGATTTATAGTTGATCCGTGTGCACTGTATATAGCACACATTAATGATTATATTCCTAATTATGTAAAATCACTTCAATTTGCAGATGACATTGTGTTATAATCCTCTGGAAAACATATCGAGACAGTCTACACAAACATGCAACACACTCTCAGCACAGTACAATCAAACTTCAGTCAACTCCATCTGGAATTCAATGCAACCAAAAGTAAGGTAATAATATTCACACGGAAAAAAAACATTAACACCGATAAACAAATTCCATATAATAATCAAATAATACCTCTAGTAAGTTCTATTAAACTATTAGGTATGATTATAGACAATAAGTTAGATTTCAAAATTCATATTAATAAATTGCTTGTAAAATGCCAAAAAGACGTTGATATAATAAAGTCTGTAGTCTGTGGCACTAACGGTGCAACACCTGAGTTTGCTTTAATTATATATAAAAGCTTGATAAGAGCAAAATCAGATTATGGGGCATTTCTTTATGGACATGCATGTAGAAAAAAATTAAAAAAACTAGATTCAATCCAAAACCAAGCCATAAGAATATCATTAGGTGCTTTTAAAACAACACCAATTATTGCTCTACAAGCAGAAGCCGGTATTCAATCCTTAAGCAACAGAAGAAAGTTTCTATGTGATAAATTTATTTATAAAATCATAACTCATGAAAATCATCCAGCATACAGAAGTTTAATGTTTCTTAAAATGTTGACAGACTGTATGCCATACTGGAAGAAAAAAAATCAGCCACTGTATATACAATCTATATCCAAAATTCATTCCTTAGATTTAAATATATTAAAAAAGGAAAGTTACAAAACCTTTTGGGATTTCAACTATCCAATATTAATGATGACCAACAATATTAAATTTAAGCACAACATAGACAATCCACATACTTCAAAAAAGGTAAGCAATAGCACAATTACCAAACAAACCTTTTTGGAACTAATCAATAGCAACTATGAACAACATTTGCACTTCTACACTGATGGATCAAAATCCACATTGGGGACAGGTGCAGCTTACTATGTCCCAGAGCTGGACATCATAGGTAAGTTTTCATTAGAAAATCAGGTTTCCAGTTACTCAGCTGAACTACTTGCTATTTTAAAAGCAACACAGACCTTTAACTCAATAGAACAACAAGATATAGTAATATTTACTGATTCACAAGCAGCTATACAAGCACTCGATAAAGTCTATAACAGCTATAAAGGAGAAGGCATTCCAGTAAGTATTATCTATGAAGTTATGAAAAGTGGTAAAAATGTAACATTCCAATGGATCCCGGGACACTCAGGTATTTATTTTAATGAATATGTAGATAGCCTAGCCAAAGACTCAATAACAAACGGCAACAAGATAACAAATAATTACATTCCACCAGATGATTTCCAAGCCTACCAACGGAGAAAGTCTGCAGCAGAAAATGAACAGGAGTACCAACTATCACAAAAAGCGCAATGGTATAAGCAAATTCAGACAACGACTATACATAATCGATGGTATAGTATTGCAGACTTCAACAGAAGAGAAATGGTAAATATAATTAGATTAAGGTTTGGACATGCTAAGGTAAACGCTAGATTATATAATATTAAAAAATATTTCACACCATTGTGTCTAAGCTGCACTCAAGCTCAACGAGAAACACTAGACCATGTAATTTTACAATGCCCAGCCTACGAATATGCAAGAGATCGGTGCTTTAAGGTAATTAAAAATTTAACATCAATATCTAATATTAACTTAACGTATTTAATGAAATTAGAAGACACAAAAGTATATAAAGAAATAAATAACTTTCTCAGGACCATAAACAAATACATTTAATAACAAAACACAATACATATATGTATCCTGGTTTTGGCCTTTATATCCGTGGTCCATATTTCGGATTAGGAATGCCTGAAGGACCCCTGGCGGGAAGACTCCCCAAATCCTGAATATCCATCTATAGAATCCCATAATAATCCCGCTATTTATTTATAAACACAAACAGTATAGGTACACAAAACATATATGTCCAATACATTAAACCATAAACTTATAATAATAACTAATTCTTGCCAATTAAATTACCACAGAGGTTTAACTACACAGTGAACCACGAGGCTGCATGGGATTATACCCAAGCCTTTATTATAAACAGAATAAAAAAAAAAGACTCCTTTATATTTGGAATCAGTGATTAACATATCAAATTTATACCTAGGCCTAAAACAGAACCCCCTGAAAGAACCAACGAATGGAAAACAAATATCCCTATCATAATGGCAAAAAAATCAATTTGAATGTCTAACAAACTATGACAATTTACAAGAAAAGAAAAACCAAATTAACAATATAGGATTTACACAGATTCATAATCTGACAGTAAACATAACCTATAAAAATAACTTGTTTGTTTACAATGATGGATCAAAGTCAGAGGGAGGGACAGGGGCTGCCTTCTATATAAGTTTTACCACAGCTACATTTCATAGCCAAATATAAATTACCCAGCATTATATCAAATTATTCAGCTGAAGTATACGCCATTTACAAAAGTATATTATATTGTAGAGAATTACAGAACAAAGGTATTGTAATATTCACAGACTCACAATCAGCGATAAATGATCTAAAATACTATGGAAATAAAAAACAAGACAATGATTTGCTCAATAGAATTCTCATTGAGACAATTAATAGTAAAAAGCATTTAATTTTTCATTGGATACCGTCACACGTTGGAATAACACACAATGAAGCAGTAGACAGATTTGCCAAAGATGCCTCAACTAGTGGAGATATTGTAAAGGACATAACAATCCCCATAGAAGACTACATGCGAGGGAGAAAGAAAGACATAACTAGAAAATATAATATGGAATAAAAGAGTCCCCAAAAGGCAGATGGCACAAAAAAATACAGCCTGACATTTTTCCCCAAAAAACCTTGTTTTTACAAATAACTCTGAACAGACAAGACACAATTACAATTTGTAGAATAAGACTAGGCCATGCTAGAGTTAACAAAATATTACATTCTAAAAATCAATACTTTACACCTTTGTGTTTACAATGCACACTAAATCAAGACGAAACGCTAGAACATTTGATATTTGAATGCCCACATTATTATACTTTCAGAAACCAGCATCTGAAAGAAACATTAAAAAAATACCAACACAGTCTAACCCAAGCTCCTTAAATCAAACCAAATTGAAATATATTACGATATAACTAATTTCCTTAGAAAAATCAAAAGAAAAATGTAATTTTAAAGTTACACACAAACTCACTCTAGCACTAACACATAAATGTGGTATCCATTCGGGATTCATCATCCGCGGCCTACCTCCCCATTTCTGGGATAGGAAAGCTTGATGGGCCCCTAGCAAAGAAAAGTGACCCACCTTTTCCATTCTGAAAACCCTTCTTATCTTAGATATTCCGATCTTTTTCAACACTAAAAAGACAAAATAACACTAGGAATCATGTTGAGTGATATATGTATGTTAAAAGTCAACCTATTGACCACTGATTAAAAAAAATTGCTAAATCAAAAATCATTATGTAACACTAACTTATGTTTGTTTGTATCTAATTGTAGATCATCATAATCAACAATTCAATCTAAGAGTGAAGCAACCACAAAAGTGAACTACGAGGCTGCAAGGATAAAAAGGCATAGCCTAAAAGAAGAGGAAAAAAACTGTGAGAAGAGCACTTAGGTCTAGAGTCAATAGTTTGTTGGTTTGTTATTTGTTAATGTTGTTGTCATGTTTATTTTCTTTAGAATCATAATGTAATATTTTTGTCGTTAATGTAACATAATTCTTGTTGGCTAAAATTATAATATAAAATCGATATCGGATAATATATAAATTCTTTCGATAATAATCGACTAAGAAGTGTAAGTTGCTTATTAAATTCTCCCTCAATATTGTTTAACCCTATCAGTGCCAACATCTAGGTTACCGGACGCTTTTAAGAACATTTATCATAAGTGTAATGTAATATTTTTATGCATATTTTATATCAGTTTGCATTAAAAATAAAAGTACTTTCTGAAGTAAGTTAGGGTATTTATTTACAATACCGTGACCATGAAAAATGGACTTTTTTTTCATGGGTTGGGCATTTATAGCCAAGTATTATTATCACAGGTGCATATAAACTGTGGGGAAAGTATAATCATTGTATTATAGACAATAGACAATAGACAATAGACAATAGACAACAAAATTCTTTATTAACATGCTCATTGAGAACAGTATTAGCGTCATAGTAAACACTACAAGTGTTTTTTTTTTTTTTACAAAATAATAAAGTTTTGTTATGATATAAAAGGTTACATTGTAAAATTTTAAATGTCAAATACTCTTTGAAAAAATTCTTCTATGGAGTAGAAGGGCGCGGTCAGCAAGCCATTTGTGTAGTGCTGGTTTGAGTTCATTCTCTCCTTTGTCTCTCAGCTCTGATGGCAGGTGGTTGTGAAGCTTCCTCCCGATGTATGTAGGCTTCTTTTCGAACTGTGACAGTCGGTGGGCTGGAAGGTCATACAAAGTAGTATCTCTGAGGTTGTACTGATGAACTTCACCCCGCTTTGGTAGGCCCTCTCTTTACTGCGTGCATCACAGTTTCTTGAATGTATAGTGATACGATAGTGAGCATCTTATGGGTTCTAAAGGCTTCTCTACAGCTGTTTGGTGGTTGCAGCCCTGCAAGTGGTTCTGACTGCAGTTTTTTGTTTTTTTGAGAACCCTTTGAATCTGACCAGCTGATGTTCCTCCCCATGCTACTAAACCATATCTTATGTGAGCCTCAAACAAAGCGAAATAAGCAGCTCTTGTAGTTGTTTCATCAGTAGAAGCTTTGATGTTTTTAATTGCATAGAGGCTGGAACTTAACTTCCCACAGAGTTTGTCTACATGAGAGGTCCAGGATAAGTTTTTTATCCAGAGTTATGCCCAAAAACTTGACTTCGTCATTCATTGCAACATCTGGTATACATGGCACACATTCAGATCTCCTTCCAAAAAGCTATTTGGGCAGTTTTGGTAGTGTTTACTGCTAAGTCATTGTTATGACAGTAACTGATAGGTCATGTTTGAGGGATAGGTAGGATGTGATTGCCATATTTTTCAGTTGAGGTTTTCACTAAACATCAAGGTTGTGTCGTCAGCATACATCAAGGTTATAAGCATGCATCACCAATGTATTGAGGTAAGTCGTTAGTGAAAAGGATGAAGAGTACTGGTCCAAGAACAGATCCTTGGGGACACCTCGGTTTACAGGTAGGAGACTAGATCTTACATAATTGGATATTCCATTTTCTGTTTTGCTTAGCTCAACCAGTTGTTTTCGTCCTCCAAGGTAACTTTGGAACCAATATTTTAGCTGTTCCTGCTACTCCTAAGTTTTTCCAGTTTCCGGATGATGAGATCATGGCTAAGACAGTCCAAACGCTTTACTAAAGTCTAGGAAAATTCCAGTAGTTAAATTCCCTTCTTCAATACTATCTATAAGAGACTCTACCATTTTTATTATTGCAGTGGTGGTAGACCTGCCTTTAGTAAAGCCATGTTGACAGTTTGTCAGTAGATTATGATTTTTTCGCAGTGGTCCAGTAGCCTTCTGAGAACAATTCTTTCGCACAGTTTTGAGAAAGTGGATACAAGAGAGATAGGTCTATAATTACTGGGATCCTAAGTAGCTTCCATTTTTTTATTTTGGATACACTTTTGATAGTTTTAGAGCTGAAGGAAATTTACCACTTCTGAAAGACTTTATTGAATATGTCGACGAGGGGCAGTGCAAGTTCTTCAGGGCAAAATTTGAGTATTTTTGAAGAAATCTCATCTAAACCTGATGAGTTTTTTGATTTGAGGTTGTTAATGATTGTTCTGACTTCATTTTCATTTTATTCTCGAAGGTTTATGAGCTGTTGAAGTGTTGGCTGTACAGGTGGTAAAAAATTTCTTATTATTCCATTATTTTTTTCTAACGTTTTTTCAGCTATGTGTAAAAAGTGAGAGTTTTAGATGGTCTGCTACTTCTACAGAGTTGTCAATGATTTTTTCCATTAACTTCTAGCTTTATTTCGTTCACTGACTTTCCTTTCTTGGACCATGTTGTGTTTTTAACTTCCCACATATATTGATGCCTTTCGGGCATTATTGCATTAAGGATGGAAAATAACCGACAAAATTTTGTCGAACAACACATTGGAGGTTAAGGATCAGGGGCATCACGTGATCTGGGATTCGACTTTTGCAAGCTCGAGTTAATTTTTTTTCTAAAAAGGGCAAGCAGTGCCCAGCGGGCAGGCATCGTTGACAGGATTAACGTAATCATTTCAGTAAAATTGCCAGAGGTACTGTCAAAAACAGAGTTTTCAGAGGATTTCAAAAAATCGTAACTCCTTTGATTTTCGTTGCCGACGAATTTTTTTCTTCACTATTGTTTTCAGGAAAAAATTGTAGTTTTCAGGAAAAAAAAATGAACATACCTTTTCCATGGTCACGTTATTGTAAATTGATACCTAAGTTAGTATGAATCGTTGAAGGTCCCCACTGAATGAAAATACTCGTAAGTAAATACATAGTGGAGGAAGAGTACATAAATTACAAGTTGTAAGATTTATTTTATTCTGCAAGTTTTTATAAATAGCCAAAATCATGTTAGGCCTACTCCTTTTGTTCTATCCTAAAGAGTTATATACTGTAGTTATTATTATGGCTATCACTCATAATAAATGTAGTAAAGTCAGTAAAAGAAATGGATAATTTATATAATCAAGGTATAGGCAATATTTGAGTTCCTCAAGAAAGTGAGGGGAAAAAAATATATATTTTTATTTTTGGTGATAATTTAATAAAGATTAGTGGATATGTTTAAAATAAAGTATCCTTTAAGTGAGCTTGATTTTATTAAGCTTGAGAATTTTTGTGTGTACTTATTCAGTGTCATAAATTGAAAGAGAAAAATACATTTTTTACACTTTATTGTTGTTATTTATTATTTTTATGGTTTTATAAAAGGTATTTGAGTCTATTCAATAATAATATACATATTTTTGTAAAACATAAATGTTTCAAAAATTTGCCAATAAATAACAAAGTTATGACCTTTTCTAATAACATATGCAAATTGCTAAAATTTTTGCATGGCACTTTTGGATACACATGCAAAAATACCTTTGGCATTATTCACTAACATTCCAAAATAATGTCTGGCACTGAAAGGGTTAAAATGAACGAACTACGACTTTTTAATAAATGTATGTAGTTCTGATGTCATAAGTATGTGCAAAAATACCATAACATATTGTCTATAATTGTATAAATGTTTGTTTTGTATAGTTATAAAAATAAGTATAGTATTATTTTCTATAATATTAACTTAAATGGGTAGGGTACGAAAAGCGGACCCGGTTTTTTTTATCGAAATTGGCAACCGACATTACTTATCATAACCATCGATATAATCAATCGATACTAATTAATTATTTTGAACAATTAACTAATTAACTTAAATGATATATATTAACAGCTGCAAACACTTTCAAATAATAAACGTAAGGTAATATTTCAATTTTACATAAGTAACATTTCATTATTAAGAATGGCAGTCAATTTAAGAAAACTACACAACATTGCTTTGAAAGATGATAGGACATGTTTTACGTGGCTTCGACACGTTGGACTCGTACCGAAAAACCTATTATGTGAAATTTGTGGGAAAGAAAAAAATGTGACTGTGAGAGGAGCAAATATGGTTGTCTTATGTTTTCCTAATTTTGGTCACAATAATTTGTTTTATCATTTTTAATATTAAATTCACATATTAATTAAAACATAAGTTTGTTGTTGGGGGCTATAGATACTTTTATATCGATTGATAGTCTAGGATTTGAGATGCGAATATTAGCCATCGATGATTACATTCTTCGATATAAAATACCGTGTCCGCTTATCGTACCCTACCCACTTAAATACCTATATTTCTTTTATGTTAAAAATATAGTTCACTATAATACAATGTTAAAAGCCTTAACACTCAATTTGGTTCAACATTATTGGGCTGAAGTATAATAACCGGCTCCCAACACAATCGAATCAACATTTGAATGACCAAACTTTTGATTAGAACAATTTAATGCTGTCAGACATGTGTACCATGTAAAGGGATAAGTCAAAGTACTACGCCCCTCAAACTTAGTATAGATAAAGTTGTGGTATATTCTATAACCTAAAGTGCATATATTTCTTTCATATATGGAAATATAATACAATCTTTAAAGTCTTAACGTAATTCAATTTGACATTATTGTTCCAAATTAATCTAAACAAAATTAAATTATTTGAGTAATGGCCGCTAGAGACGGAAAATACTCTTGTTTGTCAAAAACCTATTAGAAATTAACGTGTTGAGATATTACGTTCCAGTAACCTCTTACCATTGTAACTGATCTAAACCAACGTAATCTGACGTCGTAGAAGTTGGATGATCTGTAACATGATCTGAGGTTGGGAAAGCACCATCCAGATATGCCCTTGGCCATCAATTCGGGCTTTGGTGGCGCCTTTTGCACTCCCAGCACTTGTGAAAAATAAAGAAAACAACCCTCGAGATAGTAACCAAATTTAAACTCAGATTATATGATCGCTTGTAAAGGTTATCTTTTAACTTTGGTACTACTAGTAACATATTTATGATAACCTATTCTAAACCTACTTATATCGCATAACATTAATATTTAATATTTCCATTCCTAGTGTCATTGTTTTTACGAAATGACTGCGGCTGCTATTATGAGAACAAAACATTCAGCCCAGTTGAAATGCTGTAGATGGAGCTTATATTGGTTACTGTTAACTTAAATACATTAAAACATAAAACCAATATTTAATAGTACTTTTATTTTTTGTGATGTGTTTGAAGAAGATAGCCTCGCTATCGAAAGACCTCACAAAAAATATAGGTATTAAATATTGGTTTTATGTTTCAATGTATTTAAGTTATTTAGCCTAGTTGTTACTGAAATTACAATTACCCCGTAAGTTTTCCAACGAATAACCTGTTACTGGCTCTAATACTGCCTATCTGTAATGGAACTATATTGTTATTTGAAATACCTATTGTGTACCTTTGGTTCGACATTTTGTTTTAAGTATTTTTAGATAGACATGAATATCAAGGAATAATTCTATTGGAGTGGTGGCTGCTTATTATACTGCAATCATTATTGTTCACAATTAATTCAAACTAAGTAAAATTTTAGTAATGGTATTGACTACTGGCCACAAGTACAATGGTAATGCACATGTATTATTTGAGTCACAAGGTGTCGGACAAGTTTATCCTCCAAAATAACAAAAAGTAGCTAAATGTTACATTGTTTTATTTGTTACATTTGGTTCTTTCTATATCAAATCAACAAATAAAAAGAGTTTTTACTTTGAACATTTCAAATTTTGTTGAAACTTGTTTTATTTATGCTCTCTGAGACTCTGAACTAAAATATAATTAAAAAAGTCTATCCCTTTTATCCACCCTACTCCTAACTATAATTGTACATGACTTCACGCTAAAAATATGCTCTTCTTGCTTGCCTACCAGTGCAGAATCTGTGCTGGAGTAATCGAGACAGCAGTAGGTTCCCATTCATGACCAGTTGATTGACCCAGCTGACTACCGTGTTCTCTCGCGGAAGCGCCAAATTGAAACTTATAGTAGCACTCGCAACAACATACCACTGTCAGGAAATTTTTGGGGTCATTTGAACCTGGTTTCGTTGGTGTTTCGGAGTTCCTTTTGAAAAAATATTGTGAATTTGTTTTGTTTATCCCTGAATCTAAATGTTTATTCTGATCTGATTACTTTCCCGATGCCTTTAAGATATATACTTGTGGAACTTTATAATTCTTGGACGTGCAGAAAAGTGGATCGAATACGAGTATATACCGTACCTATTTAAGTATAATGTTCAGTGACAGAATTACATGGTTAGTCTAAGTAAATAAATTAATTAAGGGAGTAATGTTTACCAATGTTCAAAGATGTTAAAATAATGATTCTTCTAAATCTGTATATATATATATAGCTGCTTGATCGATGGTAAGGGATCTTTAAATAACCTACGTAGAAGAAAACAAACCCATGATTATTTTAATAGCTAAAACCATCTTCTAGACTTAGTATTAGTAAGATTCAAAAAGCCAGAACGAGTATGTATGAAGATTGAATTATTTAATAAACTGCCTAAGAATGCATGGGATGTGCACTTAAAACAGTTAAGAAAAGTAATAGATAATTGAAGAAAAATAATGTTTACTCTATTGACGAATTTTCGGCCTGTGATATTAGCACATTAAATTTTTAAGGTTTGAATTAGGTGTTTGCCTAATTTTCAATAACTATTATATAGTTTTTGTCATTGTAATTTATATTTCAGTATTAGTATTTCAATATAATATTGCACTGTTGTATTTTATAAATGTGTTGTTTATAGGACAAAGTTCATGTATTTTAATAGGGCAATGTTGTTTGTTTATTTAATTTAATTTTTAATTTATGATTATATTGTTTATTAAACTATATATAATTGGTATTGTAAGTAAAATAAAAAATACTCATAAGTCTATGACTTTGGTAATTACACGGTTTGTGTTTAAGACAGTACAAATTCATGATTCTTGTTTTCTTTTCAAAGAACAAAATAGTATTTTACATTTATATAGACGACACTTATTTTGTCTTCACTCAATTCTTGTTTTTGCGTGGCATTGTTTATTGTTTGGGGGTGGCCTGCTGAGGGCAAAATTAAATACTCATTGATTAACCATAGTGCTTTTATCCTTATAAAATTCTTCTTTCCTGTACCTTTTTGTGTATTGTAGATAGAACAGGAAATAAAAATACACTACAAAAAGGACTTGTGGCCATGTGGACATGTTTTCACAAATATCTAATCTCGTTAGTGATATTAGTTCATTATAGTTTTTAATACGTATAATCAATCCTAACTTTTTAAAGTTTAGATAAACCAACATGTAATTTATGCCGTTATCGTTGCTACTATTTTACTTATGGATCTTGTATGTACAATTTAAAAAGTAACCTCTTATATTTTATTTGATTGCTACACAAATTCACGTGATAAATTTCTCATTGAGCAAAAAGGTTTGTAGACTATGAACGATCACTTTACATAAACTAGTCACCTCTGTACCTCATGCAGTACTTTTATAAGTTAATTCTTACAAGTCTCGTTTAATAGTACTTTATTCATTAAACAATAATACTAAAGATCTGTTTATTAGGTTTTAAACAACTTACAGGTCTGCAAAGTATAGTACGCACTACGTACTCCTACACAAAGTGTATACACACACACTTTAAATAGTAATAGTGCTTGGCTGTTGATAACTGATAGTGGTATAAAGTGAATGCATTGCCACAAATCTTTTTTAACAGTTAACAGACTACCAATATTCATGTATAAACCTACCAATAATATTCATTTATAAAAGGATTTTATTGAAATTACTAATTCTCATGTGTAATATTGTTTTGTTTTCAGGATAGATGTACCTTAATTGATAGCCACCCAAAAATGTGCTGAATTTACAACATGGATGACAACTCTTTTAAATGTTCCCTGTGCAGCTATACAAGCATGAAAAGTGTGCAATTAAAAAGGCATATGTTAAAAACGCACACAGGAGAGAAAAAAATTTAATTGTTCCCTGTGCAACTATGCAAGTATAAGAAAAGGGAATTTACAAACACATATGTTAACTCACGCAAGTGAAAAACCATATAAGTGTTCCCAATGCAGCTATGCATGTGTTACAAAACGGCAGTTAGAAAATCATGTATTTACTCACACAGAAGAGAAACCATTTAAGTGTTCCCAATGCAGCTATACAAGTGTTACAAAACGGCATTTTCAAAATCATGTATTTACTCACACAGGTGAGAAACCATTTAAGTGTTCCCAATGTAGCTATGCAAGTGTTACAAAACGGCAGTTACAAAGTCATGTATTTACTCACACAGAAGAGAAACCATTTAAGTGTTCCCAATGCAGCTATGCATGTGTTACAAAACAGCTGTTACAAAAACATGTGTTTACTCACACAGAAGAGAAACCATTTAAGTGTTCCCAATGCAGCTATGCAAGTGTTACAAAATGGCAGTTAGAAAATCATGAATTTACTCACACAGAAGAGAAACAATTTAGGTGTTCGCTGTGCATCTATTCATGTACTCTGAAGGAGCATCTAAGAAGACATATGTTAACACACACAGAAGAGAAACCGTTTAAGTGTTTTCTGTGCACCTATTCTTGTACTCAGAAGGTGTATCTAAGAAAACATATGTTAACTCATACAGGCGAGAAACCATTTAAGTGTTCCTTGTGTGATTATGGAAGTATTGTGATAAGTAATGTACGTAGGCATATGTTAACACACACAGGTGAGAAATCATTTAAGTGTTTCCTTTGCATGTATTCATGCACTCAGAAGGGGCATCTAAGAAGACATATGTTAACTCATACAGAAGAGAAACCGTTCTAAGTGTTCCCTATGCATCTATTCATGCACTCAGAGGATGTGTCTAAAAAGTCACATGTTAACTCACCATGTGAGTTAACATTCAGTGCATCTGTTAATGTGCTCATAAGGTGCATCTATATACAGTGGAGTCCCGCTAATCCGAACACGTGTAATCCGAACGTCGGTTAATCCGAACAGGGCCAGGAGGAATTATTTATAACGATAATGAACAGTTATAGGAACTAATTATATAAAACATGAAAATGGGTGCATCATTTCGTACATAAACAAATAAAACTTTAATTAAATAGACATACAGTATTTTATTAAGACAAATTATGTACGGTACAGTACATAAATAATGAAGTTAAATACAGTACCAAATTGAAACTTATAGGTTAATAGTATGAATTAAATTACTGTATTAAGAAGTGAAATCAAACAAAAATTGGACGTACAGTACTGATATTATTATTGAGTACAATATTAATTGTTAAAAGACATAAATTCAGTTATTGTCTTCTGTCGCATTGAAGAGAGTCTATTGGATGACGCGTAGTTTCGCCATCGTGTCATAAACATGATATCGGCAGGTGTAGCAGTAGCCTGTTGCTCTAAGTATCGTAGTGCAAGGTTAAGCGCTGCTGCACCGTCTGCGTGTGGCACCAACTCTCCTTTATCACCCAGGTTCTCGTCGTCCCGTAGCGCGTGGACCCGTACAATATCCAATACGCTCACATTGCTTAACAATAGGACTCTCACACTAAATACGGTAAATGTTCTTAGTATTCGCAAACACGTTTATTTGTTAAGAAATACAATGCAACAGTCAGAAAACATGTTTTAATAAACAATGTTGGTAATTCTATAACAAAATAGACCCATTCTCAAGTTTAAAACCGTATTTTTCTGTAATTCTGGCTAATCCGAACAATCACATAATCCGAATAGGGCTCGGTCCCAATTAGGTCGGATTAACGGGACTCTACTGTACTCTTGTTAAGGACTGTACCTGTGCAGCTATAAGTATACTTCAAGTTTGGGCTTAAGAAGACATTTGTTAACTCACACAGTTGAAAAACTATTTGAATCGTTTCTGTGCAGCCTTAAGTGTACTGAATCAGAATTAAAAGTGCATACGTTAACTCATAGGTGAGAAACCATTTAAGTATTCCCGGTGCAACTTCAAGTCCATCAGGGTGAGTTAAGACACCTGTCAACTCACAGGTTAGAAACCATTTAAGTGGTAGCTGTGCAGTTTTAAGTGTACCTTAAGTTCGTGTTTAATTAGCCATATGTTAACTCACATAGGTTAGAAAACATGTTAATGTTTTGTGTGCAACAGAATTTACAAGCACTTTTAATTAGAATTTAAAATATATTCTCAAACAATTGAGAAACCATTTGAGTCTACCTAATTGATATAATACTTCACTAAGAGGGTCAGTCTAAACACACACATTAATTCACAAAGGTAAGAAATGATTTAAGATCTGTCTTGAGTAGCTGTAACTAAAATCAATGAACACAATGCCATAAAATAAGAATAAGAATATATTTATTCATAAAAGTGTTACGTACATATTTTTAAACAAGTTACAAGAATTGTAAACTAATAACTTAAGTATCAATTTAACAATATTTAGTACTTAACACACATTTAAATATACCACTTGCATGATGACTCTTACATAAATAATCTAAAAGTAAAACAGGAAATACTTGTTATATGATTATACTAACAAATATTTTAATGAAACATATTTTTATGAATATATAGGGCCTCTAAAGGCAAAGCCTGTGCAGAGGTTCCTTCATACTAAATTAAATTCATGACAGCTCAGATAGAATGTTGACAATTAATTTTGATTAGAAAAACTCCCGTTTATCAAATATCTATGTTACTTCTAAATGTATACTTATGTGCAACTCTGATCCGAATAAAACGTTTTAATTAATGGTATGCAGAAAACAATTTATATTCTGTTTACTTAATAGCCATAATTTCAATAGTTTTGAAAAAATATGTATATTTTTTTAATTACTTATATCTTTTGGTATTGTATTAAATATGTTAGGTCCTAAAAACAATAGCTTTTTCTAAAAATAGTTAAATTAGGTTTTGGAACTGCTACTTTGTCTTTGTGCCTTAATTTATTTTTGTAGATATTAATTAATACAGGCAAATTACCACTAGTGACATAAAAATATTTTTAAAACCTTATACACAAAAAAATATGTAATTGGAAAAATTTTTAAACTTATAAATAATGGATGAGATGGCTCGTATCCACATTTTCTTTTAACTAATCGAATGAATTTCTTTTGTTGCATTAGAAGAGGCTTTAAATTCGTTTCATAGGTTCCACCCCAGCAAAATATTCCGTATTCGAATCTACTGTTTACTTATGAAAAATATAACATTCTCATAACTTCCTCTGTATACATATTTTGTAGAAAATAAAAGGTTCTTAAAACACCATTAAGTTTTTTATTTACCATGTCTATGTATTTTTTTCCAGTTTATTTCCCTATCCAGCAAGATTCCCAGGTATTTCAAATTGTCAGCCTGAGACTCAATTGCACACTCAGGACACTCTGTTTGTACACAAACAACTCACACAATTGTATAAAACTTGATTGGTAAAATTTTGTGGATCTTTTTCAGGCTAAAATTTAAGTACATTGTTTTTCCGAACTTATCAACATATTGTTCTTTGAGAACCACCATTGAAGGGCTTTTAAATCTATACTCAGTGCTTCTTCTACATCATTCCAGTCATCTTTTATGTAAGTTAATGCTGTGTCGTCAGCAAATGATGTTATTTTACCATATAAATTTGAATTACAGAGATCATTGATATATACTACAAACAATATTGCACCTAATACTGACCCTTGGGGTACTCCACTTTTTATTATACCAAAGTCACTGAAGGTATTGCTAATTCTTACACATTGTCTCCTATTATTTAAGTAATTTGAAAACCAGGAAAGAACGTTTCCTCTAATACCGCAACAGTATAATTTATTTAAAAGAATGTCATGATCTACAATGTCGAAAGCTTTCTTTATGTCCAAAAAATAATCCACTAACTTTGCGTCCTGAATTTATCGCTTCAAGTATGTCATCCATAAAGTTTTTTAACGCAGTTTCAGCACTCAAGCCCTCTCTGAAACTGAACCGATTTTTACTAAAGAAATGGGTTTGCTCAAGAAATCTTGAAAAGTTGAGAGTAAAGATATCGGTCTGAAATTGTTGCAGTCATTATTCGGTCCACTCTTATGCAAAGGAATTACCACAGCGGTTTTTAAAATATCCGGAAATATGCTCTTTTCAAAACTTAAGTTAATTAAGTACAGTAAGAAATTCATTATTTTTGGATACATCAATTTAATTGAGGTGACCTAATGTTATCAATTCCAGGCGAGGTGTTATTTTTCAAATCTCTTATAACAGATACTAAATCATCTACCACTACTGGAGCTAAAAACATGGAATTGCTTGAATTATATAATTTAAAAAATCTCTTATAACAACATAAGTCAAAGTTATTAGTTTTAATTTTTTTATGTCTAGCTTATCTACAATAGACAAAAATATGAATTAAACTCATTACAAATTTGTTTAAATATCGCAGGTTTTGTTACTATTAATATTCAAAGACTGTATGGGAGGTCGTTTTGACGTTTGTCCTGTTATTTCGTTTATAACCTTCCACGTAGTCCTCGAATCTCCGTTACATCTATGAAAAGCATTTTCGTAATAAGAATTTTTTTAATTTCTGATTTCAACTTGTAGTTTATTCCTGTAATTTTTATAACGCAATTTTAATTTTTCATTGTTTGGGTGATGCTTAACGAGTTTATAGAGTTTATTTTTTGTTTTAATTTTTTACAAATACAATCACTCATCCAAGGTTTAATTTTTAAAACACCGTGTGTTTTGCTTCATTGTTCAAATTTACTCTCAGAAATTATTGTTTGGATGGTATTATGAAAAGTATCAAACGCAGTTGACGGGTTTTTATCGTCGTAGACCTCTACCCATTTAACCTGGTCAAGTCGTGCAAGAAGCCCGTCGTAATCTACGCGATAGGAGTGAGGGGAGGGGCCGGCAGAATCAGCTGATACCTGTCCGTCCACCCATCCCCCGCCCACGACAACCCGCACACACACTACAGCCATCCTGTGATCTGTAATATTCGCGTCTATTACCTTTACATCGACTTGAGTCTTGACTTTGTTTGCTAATCTAGCAAACACGTGATCGATGCATGAAACTGATTCCGATGTTACTCTAGTTGGTTCTTTCAATAAACAATCGAATTCGTTTGAGGAAAGAAATGCATTGTAATTGTCAATTATCATACTATTTTCAAACAAGTTAAGTTAGCGTCCCCGATGAAAAGAGCGTTCTTTTTTTGTTTTAAAAATATTATTACGAAGAAAATACTTATTAATCTCAACTAGGAAATCGTCCTTGCTGAAGCTATGCAGCCTGTAAATTGTAAACAAACAAAACCTCTGTGAGTTAAAACTTCAATTCTAATATCATTAGATTTGCTGTTTTAAAGTTACCGATTCACATATAAAAATTTCAACATCCAACTTTACAAAAATTGCTAAACCTCCTGCCCTCTGATTTTCATTTGCATTTGAAAAACTTCTATAATTAGGAATTTTAAAAAACTGCAACTCTTCATTATCTATCCATATTTCTGTTAGTATAATTATTTCAGGAATTAAATGTCTGCTACTTAATTCAGCAATGAATAAATCGAAGTTACTTCTCTGACTGGCGCTTTTTCTTCTTTCCTGAGGAAGATCTTGCCGTTTCTCACCCAGAGGAACTTGAAGTTTTTCTCGCGCTGATACTTCCTCGCCAGAGCGTACAGCGCCCGTCTCGCCGGTGACAGAGACTCGTTGACTTAGATGGAACGGTCATCAGTTGCACCGATGTGACGAGTTGAGAGGGTCCTCTTCACACGTCGCCTCCGTAGAAACTCCTCCTTGTCCAGTCGACGAACGAACTTCACAATAATATAAGAAGAGTACAGTATAATATAAGATATATATCATAATATATATATATATATATATATATATATATATATATATATATATATATATAAGAAGAGTACAATATAAGAAGAGATATTAAAAAAAAGGTATCAGAACTTCATACTATATAATATAAGTAAAAATAATTGAAACATTTTATTAGAAGGAATGTCTACTTGGTCAGCATAGTTTGTGGGTATGAGTTATTAAAATGTAGAAAAGTAAGCAAAATAAAACAGTTACATTCTCTATGTGTGAGTGATTTTTAATATGAATGAGAACGGGTAGACCATTCATTCTGTTTATCATATCAATTTGGAGTGTGTTGAAGGGGCAATTCTTTAACCAAGACAACAAGGTTCCATGAATCTGTTTTCCCATAAAATTTATTCCAAAGAATGTTCCTACCTACCAAATCAAAAGCTTATATCTACGTGCCTTTTGCTGTGTGTCCGAAATGCTGGTTTTAAACTAAAATATTCAGGAATAGTAAAAAGTACAAAATTAGTTTATATTCTATTTTAACAATAGGCAACAGTATGTGGAGTCACAGTTCACAGAAACTATCAAAGGCATCACTTATATTTAAGTAAGGTCGTCCAGGCTAGCAAACAATAATTTATGGAGTTCTCCACGATTCAATATTGGTTTTTTTTCTACCTTAGAGGGATAACTAAAAATATTAATAAGAGTAAAATTTATATATATATATCTATCAGTAGATAGTAATATGGGGTTCCTGGCGCACTTTCGGAGCCGACCGAAAAGCAATGTAAAATACTGTTCAATGTACCATAAAGGAAGCTGAGAAATAACACAGCAAATCTCAATGAAAAATTAACCGAATCTACAGTCGTTCGTCTCCAAAAGCGATCCAGGATCGGTTCATTACTATCTACTCCTGAGGAATGAAAAATTAACCAAATCTACAGCTGTTTGCTTCTACTTTCTTAAGCTGTGCTTTGTAAAATGTTGTCAAATCTGCTACGAATAAAGGATTTATCTTAATAAAATTTAATCAATTTAAAACATTTTTACTAAAAACATACTGTACTTTAATAAAAAACTTTTCTACTAAATAAACAACATGAACTCACCAAAGTCTCTACAATTTCTAGCATTAAAACAGTGCAACAAAGATGAATTCAACGAATTACCAAAACATTTTAAAGAACAGTTGATACTTTCCTTAAATGATACAGAATTCAAAGAACTTGTAAAGTCTTTTGCAGAAAAAACGTCTAATGGAGTGTTTTACTATCGGCAAAAAACTAAAAAAGTAAGGGATTACATATTTAATATAATTACGAAAGATATTGAAAAGAAAGTAAAAAATAAACAAACAGAGAGTTTTCATCGTTTTTTTATGAAATTTTTCCCATATTATACGTTCTTTCAAGATAATCAAGACTTCATTGATGAATTTCTTAGGAATTTTTGTGAGTATCAAGATTTATCAACACAATTCATTAAAGAGCATTATAGAATTTTTCTTATAGAATATAGCCACATTTTGTGTGAAACAAAAGGTATTACTGTAGATAATATTCCATGTGATTCCTATGAAGAAAGACACCAACTATGGTTATCAAAACAGTACTATGACGTGGGGAGGGACTGCAAGTTTTAGAGTTAGGCTAAGACTTTATTCTACAAAGTTAATTGTTATAATTTCTTTATCTTTAATAGTCTTCTTTCCAGTAACAATCAAGTGTAATTTTTTCATTTTTGTTTAATTCTTTAATCTTTTTTTCATCCAAAACAGTCAAAAATCTGTTCGGCAAGTGTACTTTACAATCTTCCAACTCGGCAATTATTGTAAACCCGAATTTATCTTTCATTTTCTCCAAATTCAAGATTCTATGTTTCTTCCTTTCTTCCAATTCATTTAACTTCTTATACTCTTTAAACTTACATTCACCAATATCATTTAACTCTTTCAAGAACTCCATTTAAATAGAAAAAATTCAAAGACGGAAAAAATGAAATTCGCTAACCTTCACTCGAGAAGTCGGGGAGAATGTGAGTAAAACCGCATTCTTTTCACGAGGTTCTTCGTTTAATTTCTCCAAATGTACTATAAAATCATCGAGGATTTCTGGCTTAAAGTCGTAGACAAATTCAACATCCAGATAATGAAAAAATACAGGTAATATCTTTTCATAATAAACGTGTGTATTTAAACCAACAAACCTAATGTATTCTTTGAAAAGGAAAATAATTTTGTCAATGGTTCCAAGAGATAAGTAAAAATTTTTATTCTGTTTTCTAAATTCTGTAACAAATTTTGTTTGCTTCTTGTCTCCGTATTGTAATTTCATAAGCAGATTATTCAAATGTGTTAGTTTATTTCGAAATTTCTTAGGTTTAGGTTTTTCGCACAAAATTAAATTACAACCTCTACAAACTAAATACCTTTTATCAATAATTTCTCCTCTATTACAACACTTGTAACAGTTGGCATTATACTCTTCCATTTAAACAAAAAGATTTTTTTATAAATGAAGATTATGGAACTAACTCTGCCGAGATATAAATTTTTCAGCGCAAATGTTTGTGTTTACATTTCTACAACATAGATAAGTATAAATAATTTCATTCTATTGTACAACTATTTAGGATATTATGTGTACGATTATAAAGATTATTACGGGAGAAATCGGGATTTTTCAGTGGCGAAAGAGTATATTTTTGAAATATTAGAAGGAATGAAAGAGAATAATATGAACATCATTAACTACTGAATTTCTCTAATATCGTTCTTAATCACATCATAGGCTAAAAATTTCTCAGAAACCACAACCACATAACAAATCGCGTTTGTAACAGCTTTTTGAAAATCCATGTTGATAATTATATCGTTCTTTGAACCAGAAATATTTGTCATACTCTTTGTTGTATCAATGACATAAATAGGTCTATTCGCTAAAAATTCTTTAGGATTGTAATACATTTCCTTATTATTACAGTAAACTTTCTTAAAATCTTGATACATCTGATACATGATTCTGAAAAGACCTCCTGAAATGTTTAAGTTTTGTAATTCATCTGGATAATAAGAACCGTTCAATTTTACTCTGATATTTTTTACATCCAAACTATCAAACTTTGAAGGATTTTTTTCTTGATTATTCTGTCTATCTGTTTGAAAACCTATGATAACGAACTTGGGATTGAAGATATTTCTATAAATATTTGTAATATCGAACGAATAAGTTGTTCCGGAAATACCTTTTTGTTCAATACATTGCCAATCTAGAAAATTAAACATAATGTTTTGACTTTTTGTAATTTCATCAATCAACCTAATTTTACTCGTGGTTTTATAATCAATCATTGGAACTCTAATAAAAAAATCTGTAATTGTTATTTTTCCATCAACAGGCATAACATTTCCAGTTGCAGTCTTCAGAATCACATCATCGTCTTCTGCTCTTATAAAACTTAGATAAAATCCTCCTTTATAGATCGGAATAGTAACATTTTCAAAAAATCCTAATCCAAAATGAGATAAATTTCCAGCTGCTTCAAAAACACCAAATTTAAAATCTGATTCAAAGCCATTAGAAGTTTGAGAAATAACATCACTTTTTGAATACGAAATAGTTCCTTTAATTGTGCTTAATTGGCCACAGTTTTCGACTTCTTCTATCAATTTATTGTGTTTTCTTACTTCAATCTTAGAAAATAAAAACGGTATAAAATTATCGATTAACCTAACATTATCAGTTCCAAGATATGCTTGACCATCTTATTTTGTTAAAGTTCCAGAAATATAAAACTGGAAGTTAGACGAGCAAAAGTTATCTCCAAAATCAATATTAAACTCAGTTCTTTTATTCGGTTCATTCAAATGTTGTTTACTAATTGGATAGAAATTTTTAAACTCCGCCCTTTCAATATCACTAGCATACTTTCTGTAGTCCGCCATTTAATAAGAGAAAATTTAGAAATTTTAAACATCGTGTATCATTTTTTCATCGATCTAATGTACGTTTTTATAAGAAAAGATACAAATTTTAGTAAAATAATTATAAAGATTAGAGTCATTTTTAATGATCTACTTCGTCATATTCAGGATTCTCTTCCTTAAATTTTGCGATCTCGGTCACATATTTCAATAAAATCTGCACAGGATAGTAACCGCTATCTATAATATTATTCCAATCAACTGTATCTTTATTTTCATCCAAAAACTTTATACTCAAGTGTTGATAGAGACAAAGAACAGACATATGATCTTTTAATTGATAATGTATATTTTCTTGAATGAACTCTGATGATAAAGTTTGATATTTAGCAATGTTATACCAATTCAATTTGTTTACGTATAATCTCATCATATCTTCGGATAATTCATATTTTTGAGAAATATCATCCCAATGTTCTTTTTTCAAATCTCTTTCGTGTTGCATTATAAAAAGATCGAAAGCACTGTAATGTCCCGCCATCTCTATTTATTAAGAAAAAATTTCAAAATCAAGTTTTCATAAATTGGATCTTTTTAGCGTTACATTCAGCACATTTTCCAGAAATTCTTTTAACTCCATTGATGTTTGCATAGTATTTTATATCATTCGTTTCAGTTTTTTCTTTGCACCTCACACAGTATATGAGCGCCATTTACAAAAGAAAAATTTAAATTGAATCATCGTAACCACCTACTCCATTAAATCTGTTGTCGATGTTTTCAAAAGTTTTATCGACATCTTCTTTAAATTTATTAAAGTTTTCTTCTAGTTTATTTACTTTATCGAGATATAAAGAGTATCGATCATCTATTCTTTTAAGTAATTCATTATTATGTGTTACTTTCTCATTGAAACGTGTACTAAAATCTTCAAAAAAGTTTATTTTCTCATTAAAACTTGTATCAAAATTTTTCAGAATTTTTGTAACTGCTACACTAATTATTTCATTAACAGTATTTTTATATATATCAAAGTTTTCTTCTAGTTTATTTACTTTATCAAGTAATTCACCAACATCGTCTACTGATCTTCTATTTCTGGCTTCTAACTTGTCATAGACTTCTGTTGTAAAATCTTTAACATGCTGTTTATGATTCTCGTAATTTTTGTTTAGTTCATTAAACATTTTAATATGATCTTCTAATTGAATCATTACAACAACATCAAATGGATTAATTCTTTTACTAACACTGCTAATTCTTTTTCCTTTAAAATCTAAGGCATTTTTAACATTCGGATCATGTAAATCAACAATATCGATGTTTTCTGATAATTTTAGAGGTTTTAAAATTTGTTCTTTAACAACAACATCATGTTTGTCAATACCAGGTTCGAACACCGACAATTCTTTTCTTATTAGCCAAACTAACATAATTCTTTTCAACTTTGATCGCTTCAGTAATTTCATCAGCTTTTTCGATATGAGACATTAAATTGGTAAATAATTTTTTTACACCATCATCAACTTCTTTTTCCAATGTTTTTATTTTATCAGCAACTTCATTTGAACTCATGAAATTTGCAAGTTTGTTACCATATTCTGCTTTAAAATCTTCAATCTCGACAGCAAACATATCTGAATCTGGAAGGTTTTGTAATACATTTTCTAACTTGTTATCAAACTCATTTCTCAAACTATCAAAATTCAAACTATTATCTACATTTTGAATAATTTGTGTTCCAAATACGTCAAAAATATTTTGTGAATCCATATTTATTAAGCAATAATTTGTTAACAACTTCTTTAAAATCTTTACCAGTACTCAGTTCATTCAAAACAAAAACACATAAATGACCACAAATTGGGGGATCTTTATAGTCTTGAATTTGAGAATCGTTATAATAAACGTTTGATTTTTTTAAATATTGGATCAATTCTTTCGGTGGTTTGTCCTCAATTCTTCCATACGAATCAAAATAATATGCATTCTTATCATTTTTATAATAACAAATCCAATGTGTTCCACTTCCCATAATCGAGTCTAAATTCACAATTCCACATTCAAATTTCTTAACTTTTTCAGGTAATGTATCTCTCATGAAGATTCCTCTAAAATGTTTAATATTTTTGCAGATTTCTTCCAATTCCCCGAATGTTAAAGGTTTAAATTTTTTTTTCAATGTTTGATTTCACGTAATTCAAAGTTTTTTCATCTAATCCAGATCCTGTAACATCTTCCAACTCTTTATCTAACCAATTTAAAATGTTTCGAACAATAGGAATCACATCCTTTTTAACGATTGGAGCAGCTTTACGAACATAAGGAACAACATTTTTAACAACTGGAATATTTTCTCCAAAATCTAATAAATCTTTCAAAAGTCCACCATTTTTAAGTTCTTTCAACTGATTATAAGAAAATTCTATTCTGGTTCCTTTATTGTTTTTCTTATGTTTTTCGAGTTTATTGTATTGTCTATTTGTTAAAAATATCTTATCTTCGCCATTTTTTAGTTGATCTATTTTAAATTGAATACTAACGGGTATTTTCTTCTTAAAAGCGGATTTTATTTTTTCTTTCTGATTTTTGCTGAAATTTACATTCACCTCCATTTATATAGTTAAAATTTCAAGTTCTCTTCGATTCCCATTCCTAGTTTTCTCTTCAAAAACATTGCTCCAGCTGTTGGAAGCGCAACAAATCTTTCACCTAAACTAGCATCTTTTGATAAAAATCTATCCATTGCCTTATCTTGCAAAACTTTATCTGCGATATGTCTGGAATTTGTGTCTCTATGTTTTGCATAAAAAATATCGTGTTCCATAGCAGCTTGATCTAATTTATTTATACCAGGATCTCCTCTTTTTAGTCTTTTTTCGAGTTTTGTGCCAGGCCCCAGATACTGATAAGTTGGTACGTGTAATTCAAAAGGTAAATTGTTGATAAAATCATTCAAAAGTCCACTACCCTCAATCATAGATGAACTTATTGCCGGCAAAACTCGTTTTAAATATTTAATTCCATCAGGTTTTTCAATCATTTCGTCAAGTTTGTTCGAAATTAAATCTTTAATCGCTTTCTTTTCGTTCAAAAAATTGTTGTTTCCAGCCTTTTCTTGAGCATAAATATAATTTATAATTCCATCGAGTTTTGTCAAATCGTCGATATATCTGTACTCAATCTTATTATCACTGTATTTTCTCACACCTGATCCTTCGATTCTTTTTTCCCAAATTGGTTTAATCAAATTGAGATATTTTTTACCTTTACTTGACTTTGGTTTCTTAGTTGATGGATCATTATTTTTGTAAATTGAATCAGATTTCCATAAAATTTCAGTATACTTTTTCAAGTCTTCTTCAGAATATAAACCGTCTTTTGGAACATCAGTGCCTGTTAATAATCTCCATAAACCTTGAGTTCCTTCATATGTTTTTTCATTAATAATGATATCATTATGCTCAAAATTCACGGGCAAATTTCCAATCATAAAACTTTTCTTTTTTCTGTCCCAATACAAACCAAATTTATCATCCTTTGCTCTAGGAAGAAATTTTTTACCAATTTCACCAATTATTATATCCGTTGTTCCAGGACTTATTGGTTCAACTATGGTAGAGTCTTCAATGATTCGAGGTCTAAATGGTGTTGAAGATGGTAATTTTGGCAATTCAAACTCAGATTCTGGAATTGAAATATCGGCAAATTGTCGTACAACTGGAACCAAATTCATCAAATTTTGATTATCGCTTAAAACATTTTCAATTTTGCCCTCAACATTTTTTATTGCAGATGTTACAGGTTGATTAATTTTTTGAATAAATTCTTGTTCTTCTTCATCAATTCGAATCTGTTCTTTAAATTCTTTGATTAATTTCTTTTCTATTTGATCAAGTTTTTTTGCTTCTTCTGAAGTTACGTTCGCCATTTATTTAGGAAAATTTTGAAACGTGGAACGTAAAAACGTGAACGTGGAACGTGAAACACGAACGTGAAACACGAACGTGAAACGTAAACACGAACGTGAAACACGAACGTGAAACATGAACGTGAAACATGAACGTGAACGTGGAACGTGAACGTGGAACGTGAACAGATTTACAGTTTTTCTGTCATTTTCATAATGTAAATAAAAAGTAAAGATAATATAAAAATAATTGTAACAAATATTTTATCGAGACCACTGAGCAGCATTTATGTTAGAAAATTTATTCAAATATTTTCCATTTTTAGGCTTCAAAGTTAGATTAATAGTTAAAAATCCATAGTCTTCTTTCCAAATTTTATCACACAATTCATTAAAGTGGTTAAAACTCATATCAGATCCCACATAATTGTTGTAAATCTTTCTCGAATAGTGATCGTCTTGCTTAAAAACACACAACATATTCAAATTATTTCTAATAACTTGTTTATCAACCTTTGAAAGGCATTGGGAAAGATAGATACAAGATATGTTTTTGTGACGGGACATTACGAAATATTCCTTAATAACGTCTTGATTTTCTAAAATACAATCATCAAAAACGATTAACGAATTGGGTTTACATTCGCTTAACGGAACTATGTCCTCAGAAGCATTATAAAAATGTGATATTTTTTTGTTTAAGTTTTTCTCAATATTTTCAAATCTTACTTGTAATTTTTTATAGGCGTCTTGTTCTAAAGATTTACTAAAAACATACAAATTGGAATAAGGAATCAACCTATTGTAGATAAAATTCAATAATAAAGTTGTTTTTCCACATCCACTTGAACCAACAATTAACAATCTGATTGGTTGATCTTTCTTATTTTCTTCAAACGTTTGAAGTTTTATCTGATCTTTTTGCTTTAAAAATTTCTCCATTTAAATAGAAGATTTTCATCTTGAAGCAACGCTTGCGAAAATGAAGCTGTTCAAGTTGACTTCAGAAAGCTCTAAATTAGTTTTAAACTTGGAACATCCTATACACTTAGAGGATGAATCAAATTATTTCATCGGTTTAAGCGGTTTTTATTATGACAATTTTGTAATAAATATTAGTGAAAGTTCTCCTTATTGTATAGGATTTAGTGAGAAGAACGTAACAAAATATTATGGTTTAAACAAAGGATATTATACTTTCGATCAAATAAAAAATTCCCTTAAAAATTATCTGAAAACATTCAAACAATCAGATAAATCTTTAAACTTTGACGAAAACAAGTTTGAAATGCAAAAAAATTATCTCTCTAATAAAATTCAAATAAAATCACCAGTAAGAATAATGTTTTCAGCAATTATTGTAGATTTATTAGGGTTTGTTCAAGAAACTATTGAGCCAAATCAGGTATATTTAGGAAATAAAACGCCAAAATTTAGACCGTTTGATGTAATTGAAGTACATTGTAATCTCGTTGAACCTAGTTTTGAAAATCATACCGAACACTTACACAAAGAATCTGAAATTTTGTACACATTTTTCCCAAATGTTGCTTATGGATCAAAAATCAGTGAAAAACCGAATGAAATCGATTATATTCCAATTAGAAAAAATATTAAAAGAATTCAAAAAATCGTTCTAACTATACAAGACTCTGAGGGAAATTTATTAAATAATGAGAGTAAAACAACAATATATTTAAGATTGAAAAAGGATTAAAATGGACCCCAAAATATAAAAAAAGCTTCGAAAACATACATTCTGAAGGTAGGGGTGATTCGCCCCCGCCTTCAAACTTTCAAAAAAACACTGTTTTCATTAATGAATCTGGGCTTTATTCTCAAAATAAAAATTACTAGTTAAATTTCTTTTCTATCTAAATGGAGACAGTTGTAGATCCAATAAATAATCAACTTATATTCAATAATAAAGACATTGTAACGATTGTAGACGAAATCAATGTAATCTGGTTTAAGGCTAAAGATGTTTGTGAAATATTAGGTTATGAAAAAACAAAAAACGCAATTAAATTAAATGTTGATGATGATGACAAAATTCAATATTTTTACTTAAAAAACAAGGGGCTATTCGAATGGCCCCTTAACAATCTTCATCCTGACACTGTTTTTATCAATGAATCTGGACTTTATTCTTTAATTTTGAGATCACATAAAAAAGAGGCAAAAATCTTCAAAAATTGGGTTACAAAAGAAGTTTTGCCAAGTATTCGTAAATTTGGTGAGTACAAATTTGAAAACAAGATTAAATATTTAGAGGACGAAGTTAAACACTTGCAAATTAAAGATGAAATAAAAACGGAAATAATCGCAAAACAAAGTGTAAAAATTGACTTAATGAAACCAGACCTTGTTTGTAAAGATTTTGCTAAGAAAAAACACCATGTTTTTGTATTAATTAAGAAGAATCACATGTGGGAATATCCTTATTACGTTATCAGAGCTCAAAAGAGAGAAATACCGAAAAGATTGAAAGAACTTGAAATTGATTACCCAGAAATGGAAATTTTATTAAGACAAGGAGATCCAAATTCTATCAATCTGTATAACCAAATGAAAGAATCTTTGAATATTTTATACAACGGAAATCATTTTACTACAAATATGGCAGAATCTCGACTGATTTATAGAATATCTAAATTGCACGATGAAAATGTTTCTAAATTTTACTAAAAAACTCTCGATTTATTATATTTTGTTTGTAAATGTTTAGCATAACTAGGTAACCATTGTAGAATTTTTTTTTCATATTCACAAGGCATTTCGTTTTTATAACTTTCGCTGAAAAATTTTTTAGCACAATCTTTGCAAAAAGCATCTTTTCTATCTTTACTATACTGCCAGTTATTAAATTCAGAAATATTTTTAATTTCTTTACAAAAGTAACACTTTTTCTCTTCTAAAGTTAATTTGTTCATTTTATCATATAATTCCTTACAATAACAGTCTTTTCTATTCTCTTCTTGACACTTTGTACATTTCTTTTGAGACTCCATTTAAATAGAAAAAATTATTACACAATGAAAATGTTAAACTCTTAACTTATGATATTTGGTTTGTAAATGTTTTTGATAATTATTTAACCATTTTATAGTTCTTCCACATTCACATTGAGTATCTTCATAATATAATCTATGGTGATTCTTCTTTACACAATCTTTACAATATGAGTCTTTCTTATCTCTACTATAGTGATCACTATTAAACTCTGAAATTTTTTTTAGTTTCTTTACATTTAAGACATTCTTTCTCTTCCAAAGTTAATTTTTCTATTTTATCATACAGCTCTTTATGATACTTCCTATAACAATCTTTACAATTATAACTAATTCCATCTTTTCTATTCTTATCTTTATAAAATTCTTCAAAACCTTTTAATTCTTTGCACATTGAACTTTTCTTTTGGGCCTCCATTTATATAGAAAAAATCTTTGACTTTCTCAATTCATATTCATAAAACTTTCCGGTTATTTCTTCATTATTTAAATCTTTTATACTATAAGTTACAGGATCTGTGTTATTAATTTGATAAATCACAAAGATTTCTCTTGACCAGTTGTTCTTATATTTGTTCGAAAATGTTTGTTTTTTACTAACAATTCTCACATGATCATTGACTTTAAATTTAGTTTTCGTGTGAATTTCAGGTGGAACATACTTGAAAACGGTCTCTAATAACTCCTTTTCTGCATCCTTATCTACGTCTTTCGGTTTCATTTTGATTGTGCTGTGAACTGTATCGTTATAATTGTTTACGATTTTTTGAAGAATATCGATCCATTTAAAGTTTTTATTAATCTCAAAAATTACTTTCATTCTCTCATTTTGAGTTCTGTTATATCTCTCTACAATACTTGATTTCTCTTCGTTTTCAGTATGATAAATCTTAATGTTGTATTTCCTCAAAACATCGTTAAATTCTTTATTTTTAAACTCTAAACCCTTATCTGTATGAAGTAGGTTAGGAGGTTTGTGATTGATCCTTATGGCATCTTTTACTATATCTTCGAAAGCTTTTGAAATATCCTTGCCGTTTTTTCTTTTGATAGCTCTTGACCAAGCATATTTTGAGAAAGTATCAATAACATTTAACATATACTTAAATCCATCATTTTGATCTGAATAGTTAGACATTATAACTAAATCTGCTGCCCATAAATCGTCAATTCCTAATGTTATAATTTTTCTCTTTTTAAACTTTTTTCGTACTGGTGCATGAATTTCTCGAGTTTCAATCTCTATCTCATCTTTAGTCTTCAATTCTTGCTTAACAGGTTTTGGATTTGGATTCTTTATAAACTTACTCTTGTTTGTCTTACATTTTGAACATTTTGCAGCAATTCTATACAATCCATTTTGAGTTTGAACGATTTTTGAATCTATATTTTTCGTTTTCTTTTTACACTTGTGACAGTAAATTAAATCATCTTCCATTTACATATCAAAGTTTCCAAGTTTATTTAATTCGTCTAATATATCAGATTTTGCTTCATTTTTATAGCCATACGGTACTGTATCGATCTTATTTTCTAGGACGATTCTCTTATCATCTTTAGCGTTCAGTGCCAGCTTGTTTATGGTAACAGTGTACAATTCATGTTTATAGCTTTTTATTACAGTCATCTCCCTAAATTCTTCTTTATCTTCGAACAAACATCTCTTCAAGTTTTCGATATTTATTGTTTTATTTACAACGCTTCTCTTAATTCCTTTACACCTAACTGGATTTTTGTCTAGATATTTGTACGAGTACATCTTTGATCTTAAACCACAAAATTCTTCTAAAACTTCGCTATTTAGTTCGTCTTTGAATTTCCCTATAATTTTCTTGTTTTTAGTAGTGAAACATTCATGATCTTTTGGATAATCACTTGTATCAAAGTCATTTATATTTTCTTTAATAATTTTAAAAGGATCTCGTTTCAATTCTAGAAAATAACTGTCTGTATCCATGTAACACAGATTCAAATCTGGATCAAACTTCTTTAATTTGTTGTAATAAAACTCGTACATTAGCAATTTTGAGAGGTCGAGAACTGAAAATCCTATGTAAATCGGTTTGTTAAATTTAACCTTTTGTTTGTACATGTGACTCGCTATACAGTTTGTCGTCAAAAATGTTTTAAAGCATTTGAAATTTGTTTTCTTAGCTTGTTTCATTGAAAATTCTTCATTTCCAAGCTTAATATCACATCTGTTTCTCACATTTTCCATAGATTTTCCAAAAACTGAGTTGTTCATCAGCTTATAAAAGTCCTTTTCAAAGTCGCTTGTAGCTTTGGTTCTCATGTTTGTGTTAAAATCAATGTATTCTTTCATAAAAGGCTTCTGATCGAATGCAATAACTCTATTCACATGTTTCAAAATCATACCTTGTTCCAAATAGAACTTCAAATTTCTCGAATGAACAACGTATTCAGTTTTATCCAGTAGAGTTGTGCAAAGTTTGTTTTTAAAATGTTCTGGAGCAAGAGGTAAATCCTTGTGATGTTCGTGTAAATTCGTTGGATATCCAAGATCAACTTCGAGAATATAGCCATAATCTTCGTCGCCAGTGAGTTCCAAAATTGTTTCTTTCCATTCTGCTGTTGTATACGTTTTAGGATCCATCCACTTGATTTCGTTATATGGTAAATTTTGCATAAGTCCATACCCATAAAGGTTGTTTGCATCGACGTACAACAAATAGTTTTCGGGCTTTGTCTTATCAAAATCTTTTAAATATTTGTTATTTGCTTTCACATATCGTTTAATACACTGAGAAATGCCCCCGCGAATGCCTTTTTCAATCATCAAATACATATTATAATCACTAATTAATTGTAATTCTATCTTCGTTAATTTTAACATAGCATCCCATGCAAGACTGGGAGCTGTTAGATAGTGTGCTGGATCAAGCTTATAGCAATTCAAACAAATATTCCTAAAATTTTTCAAAGATATCAGCGAGCAATAGAACATCTTGAATGTTATAGAGATCAGAGTAATTTCCTAGATTTTTCTCTTTTAATTTGTTCCAAACATTTAAGTAGTGTTGAAAATCTTTCTCAGATATGCTCTCATCTGTCAAAAGTGAATAGAAATCTTGAAATTTCAATTCTTCTGTGTAATCAAGTTTTTCAATACTGTCGATAAATTCATAGGGAAATATTCCTTTTCCAGATAGAATTTTAAATATCTCGTCGTCGTCATTTGGCTGTCTTTCTATTATCTCATTCAGTCCATCTTGTATAAAATGATTTGTATGTTTGAAGTCTTCTCTCTTTAGATTTTTAGCTAACTTTTCTATAGACGAGGCCATGAATCTGAACGTGTCTACAAACGAAAACTTGATGAATTTTCTTGGCTTATCACCTTCGAATTCATAGCCATATCCAGAATTTACAGAATAATTTATATATTTTTCATCGGTGTTTGCAATCAAATCAACATTACCGTACTGTTTAGCCAATTCTTTTATGTACAAATGAGTATCGTAATTTGACATATTGTGGCAGAAAACGGGAATATTCTGAGGAAATTTCAAATTTAGATTGCAACATGCATGAGCTGCGCCTCGAAACTTGCCGGTTAAATGACAATGATCTCTCACTTTATTATAACTCTTATCTTTCCAACTATCAGGAGTAAAACCATACTGAATTGACCCAACATCATAAGCAGACCATTCACAGATATGACAAACGTTTGAATTTTGATACGAAATTTCTTCTTCTTCTGTCAATTTCATAGGTTTCATGTTCTTAGAATTATATTTTTTCGCTATGTATTTCGATAATTTATTGAGTTCTTCAAACAATTTTGTCGGGACGTTTTTCAAATCTTCTTCATTTTTGGCACGATAACATATCGGTTTGTACATGCGATTGGTCACATTCGACACTAAATATAGAGTAAAACCATAAGGAATGTGCCTCTGAATCTTGGTTGTAGTCGATCTTTGTGGATTGTTCTTGCATGTCGGAATTTTTTCTAATATGCTCTCAAAGTCCATATAAATTACGTACGGATGGCTAAACTTCTTTTGATAATTAGTAAATTTAGTTGTTTGACCTGGAAATGGCATAATTGGCTTACAAACTTCATGATTTTTACAAATTTCTAAATGATCTGTTAAATCTCCAGATTTGTAAAAATGGCTTAAACATCTTCTACACAAAAATTTTCTTTCTTTATGTTTAGACAACTGCGAAGAAACAAGCTTATTTAAATCGGTTATCAAAACATAATGAGATTTATCATCTTGTTTAACATACAATAAATCAATGTTTGTTTCAGCGTCATATTTTTCAGAAATTTGTAACGGAACAATGTTAATATTTTCATCAAAACTGTAGACATTGATAGACATTGTTGGATACTTATACTTGGAATTGTAGCTTCGTTTTTCAAATATTTGTATATCTTTCAGAGACATTGGATACTCAAAACCTGAAAATATTTCGTCATTCACAAATTTTTCGTATTGCTTTACACGTTCACAGTCTCTTTCTGGTTTTTCAATAGCACATCTTATTGAGTAAATAAAGCAAAAATCATCTCTATTTTTTATATTTATACAATCTTTTTTATCTTTGATATTCTTTGGTAAATCGATGTATGATCCTGCATTCATCATTTCGTGTTTGTTAAGGCTCAAAACTAGTTGTTTACAACTTTTAAATGTCCATCCGGAACCTTTATTTGGATTATTCGTTTGTTCTCGATGTGTTAATTTATTAAATTGCTCAGTAATAAAGTCGTTTACGTCAAAGATTTCGTCTGCTTTGATAGTAAAATACATTAGACATGTTTGCGGTTCACCATTCACTAAAGTTCGTTCGTATTCACATTCCAAAGAGAGATAGCCCTTCATATTTTTAACATTTTCTTGAAATTTCTCGATTAAACTTTTAATTTCTGACCGCATAATTGAAAGATATTTGTAAATTGACATGGAATTGTCGTTCAAGTTTGTTAAAATGTATTGCTTGAAAAGACCGTGTATTGAGGATAAAACTTCTACATCAATGATATTTTCGGATTTTACTTTAAGAGTTTTATCAATTTCTTCGATCATTTCAGACTCTTGGTTTTATCGTTAGTACCGATAGCCAACTTTTCAGCTATTGAATGAAGTTTTTCATCATTAAATAGGTCGAGATTTTTCTTTTCAACTTTGAAATTTCTCTTTAATTCACGTAATTTCTCAATATTAAACATGTTTTCGTGATCGGCAATTTTATTTTCTCTAGCCCACTGTCTTAAATAATTTAGTTCATTATTGTAAATTTGCTTGTTTTTTTCATGACTTTTAGAATTATAATGGCGATCATAGTTTTTTCTTAAAATTTCTATTTTGCAGAACGGACATGATATTTTATCGCGCTCCATTTAGATAGAAAAATTTATTTAACTAAATGGTGCTTGTAAACCAACGATTGCGCCTCTCACGGCGTGATATCACTACGGATATGACACAGGCGAAGCGATTATCGTGATGGTCGGTCTGTAGTAGCACACCTCGACTGTCATTGATACACACAGCGCAATCTTTCGGAACTAAAATGTCGGTAATGCAGATTTGCTTTTAAGAATAAAAATTGTGTTCCCGTTTACTATTATAACATTTTCTTTTTCAAAATGTTAGATAATTTTACCTATTTTAAATATGCGTACATTTTGTTACTTGTAATTTTCAAATTATATTTTAAATTAATTTCTTAAATTTTTACTTCTCGATGGGCTGTTGTATTGTGTTGCTGAGTATATATGTCCGCGAATTCGGTTTGGTCGGTTAGGAAGTTTACTTCTGAACTGTTTCAATGCGAGTGGCCATAGCGGAGAAACACCAAGTTCAGAAGTATTCAGATCGTATTCCGGAACCATTTCTCTATCCGTATCTCGCTCTTCTCTCTCTCTCTCTAGCCTGAATATAGATCCTAGCCTATAAACGGCAGAAGTGATCGTGTCATAGGCATAAAAAGAGAGGGAGAGAGAAAGAGACAGAGGGAGGAGAAAAGGTCGACCGAGAAATGGTTTTGCACTTTTTGACTTTGAATTTTTTTCTATTTAAATGGAGTTCTTGAAAGAGTTAAATGATATTGGAGAATGTAAGTTTAAAGAGTATAAGAAGTTAAATGAATTGGAAGAAAGGAAGAAACATAGAATCTTGAATTTGGAGAAAATGAAAGATAAATTCGGGTTTACAATAATTGCCGAGTTGGAAGATTGTAAAGTACACTTACCGAACAGATTTTTGACTGTTTTGGATGAAAAAAAGATTAAAGAATTAAACAAAAATGAAAAATTACACTTGATTGTTACTGGAAAGAAGACTATAAAAGATAAAGAAATTATAACAATTAACTTTGTAGAATAAAGTCTTAACTCTAAAACTTGCAGTCCCTCCCCACGTCATAGTACTGTTTTGATAACCATAGTTGGTGTCTTTCTTCATAGGAATCACATAGAATATTATCTACAGTAATACCTTTTGTTTCACACAAAATGTGGCTATATTCTATAAGAAAAATTCTATAATGCTCTTTAATGAATTGTGTTGATAAATCTTGATACTCACAAAAATTCCTAAGAAATTCATCAATTAAGTCTTGATTATCTTGAAAGAACGTATAATATGGGAAAAATGTCATAAAAAAACGATGAAAACTCTCTGTTTGTTTATTTTTTACTTTCTTTTCAATATCTTTCGTAATTATATTAAATATGTAATCCCTTACTTTTTTAGTTTTTTGCCGATAGTAAAACACTCCATTAGACGTTTTTTCTGCAAAAGACTTTACAAGTTCTTTGAATTCTGTATCATTTAAGGAAAGTATCAACTGTTCTTTAAAATGTTTTGGTAATTCGTTGAACTCGTTAAAATTGTCTTTCTTTGAAAGTTTTTGAAATGCTAGAAACTGAAGAGAGCTTGGTGAGTTCATGTTGTTTATTTAGTAGAAAAGTTTTTTATTAAAGTACAGTATGTTTTTTAGTAAAAATGTTTTAAATTGATTAAATTTTATTAAGATAAATCCTTTATTCGTAGCAGATTTGACAACATTTTACAAAGCACAGCTTAAGAAAGTAGAAGCAAACAGCTGTAGATTTGGTTAATTTTTCATTCCTCAGGAGTAGATAGTAATGAACCGATCCTGGATCGCTTTTGGAGACGAACGACTGTAGATTCGGTTAATTTTTCATTGAGATTTGCTGTGTTATTTCTCAGCTTCCTTTATGGTACATTGAACAGTATTTTACATTGCTTTTCGGTCGGCTCCGAAAGTGCGCCAGGAACCCCATATTACTATCTACTTCTATCTATATCTATATATATATATATATATATATATTTATATATACCTACATATATATATATATATATATATATATATTTGTAGTTTTATATGACGAGTACAAAAGGCATTTGGTACTGTAACAGTTCCAAACTCTATATCACCTACTGCTGCAATGGCCAGTGCTAGTTCTTGCACAATGGTTTTTAACTAGATTTTAACAGTTAAAATTGCTTTTACGTACATTTCATAGACATATACTAAGTTAAATGAAATTACCTGCCAAATTTACTTTATATAGTTAAATTTTATTAACGCAGGATTTCTTTATAGTTAGGACGATTCGTAACCTATTCCTGATTATTAGAACGTTTCAACATGGCAGATAATCTCATTTGGATGAATAATTCTAAAGGATTTCCAATTATAATTGAAATATACGACTTTATACTTTAGTATTTAGGTTTAAGTACAATTTTTTTTTTACTTTCATTTACTATAAAGTAAAGTATTAACTACTTTACTTTATATTACTGTTCGTAATATACAGTAATACTTTCCATAAAATTCCAACCACTTGATTTCAAGTAGTTCTAAACAAAATTTAAGTCTCCTTCTTTTTGACAGTTTACAGGTTTTTAAGATGGTTGCCATTTAAAGTTACATAATTATACAATTAAACTATTGTTAAATCCGAAAAGGTTTTGGTAGAAAACACATCTTAGAACTTGAGACTTGTATTTGTTAAATTCCATCCTGAATTCAGTTTATTTACTAATTAGTAGTTCGGTTTAATATTTGCATTTAAAATATGTACAAATATAGAACCATTTCTAGAAACCAGACTAGAACTATTTCTGGTTTAATCTGCACATGTTCTTTCCATTTGTCTGCTAAACTGTAAAGCCTATTTATAAATATTCAAATCCCAATATAAATATCCTTAATAAAAAATTTGCTTCATTATAAATTGAATAATTACAATAAAAGAGCACTATTTTTTTGTTTTGCTAGAAAAATATTTGTTATAAATCTTAAATACACAGCTTATTGATTCAGTCCCAAAAAGGTTCGTAGAAATATTTTGTGTATGTTTTAAAAACGTTATAAACTTAAAAGTTTGACCAGTTAAAACCTTAATTTGCCGCAAACCCAATTTAAATACAAAACCTATTTGTAAAAGAAATATAAACTGATTTACACAAAGAAAAAAAATTTTTTACTTTTATTTTATAGAACATATTAGAAAATATATTTTAATAAAAGCTTTAAGGTCTCTTAGGTATGGAAGAGGGTGCACAATAAGCCGGATGGCTGAGAGACAAGTATCTGGCCCAAGAAAACTGGTCTTCTATTAAAAAAAAACAAATAAAAGTATTTGAGCGAAGTTGTATGAGGAAATTATCTGCAATGTTTGTTTCTGCTAATTTAAAAAATGCTGAGTTATTGCTTCAATAAACTTACATCACTATTCACTTTAGTTTTCGACAGTAAACAATATAAGTAGAACTGCAGTAGAACTGCTGTAGAAAAGCAGAATCATTAACTATATGTAGTTTGTTACAGTTACTTCAAACATTGCTGAAGTATTGCTTTATTTACTGCACAGCTTTATTGAATCCTTTGACCAACTTAATATTATTTAAGGTTCCCTTATTCTTTTCCATTTTACGAAGTACTTGGTGAACTGTCTCTTATTTGAGGTGAATTAACGTTACTTAATATTAGTATGATATTCCTTGATAATAGTTGCACAATCCTTTCATATTTATAGGTAACAAAGTTACACAATTAGAGGGCATCAAAACTGATATACGTACTATGTCTATGTTTGTTAAACACTATGTATTATAAACAAATCATGATTAGTTTATAACAAAAGACCAACATTTTAATCTGGTATACGAGTAGTGAAAAACTTTTATGTACCCATAATAATAAGTATTTTTTTATTCATTAGTAAAAATTTATATGGATTAAGTATAGCTAATCTATACATGTGATCTGTCAGCACTGACAGTTAGATTTGCAATGTTTCAAATATAAATTTTCTTGTGGAGGTAAGAACATTTTATACTAAATATCTGCATTGAATTACGATTCCATGTTCCAGTGTTAAATATGCGTCAACTGTGGAGTATACTAAGTTCTTAGCTTTCAATCGAGCAAGTACTTTATGGATTAACTTTAGAGTAGAATATCACGAATTACTCCTTAAAAAGCCGGACAGTAACTAGATTATTACAGAATATCATGCATTAACTAGTATCTACTGTGGTAAGTTGATTGCCAGGAACAATATTTAAATCGCATTTATAAAATAACAGTAATTAAACATATAAAGAGATTGTTAATAAATTTTGCACTTTCAAAAATATACAACTTGTCTATATTTTAACTCATATACAATTCTAAAGATAAAATTTTGAATCACGACGAAATTTTTCGCATTCTCTAAATATTCCCAGAACAATTATATATAATGACTAAGATGTGTTTATTTATCACTAAAAACTGAGCCCAAGAGCAAAATTTCTGAACACAACGAGCGGGCAAAGTCAAGCAGAGTACCGCACATAACTACTTGTGAACTTCTTGCACTTAAGCCACGACCTTAGGTCACGTTACTATAAATAACTATTCATAAGTCTGAAAGCGAGGTTAAGAAAACAGAGAAATTGTCCTATTTATTAACCCGCAATAAGGGAAAATTTCCAACGCTGATGGAGAATTCTCACACATAGTAAGTCCAATTTCCACATAGACGGACGAATTCATTCCACATCCACTTTCCCGGATTATGTAGGCTGAAAATAGCCAATCAAAGAACAGCAATTGAGTTTAACAGTGTGGGAAAACGCCAAAAGTGAAGCCATCTTTGATCACATAACCGAAAACTGGAATTCGTACAGTAGGATTTGGGTTTCCAGGCAAATGTTTTGGCCTTAACAGGCATTTCAAAATAAACAAGGTAGAAGTTTTCCTACGGCGTGGGAGAAGTTCCTATGCTTCCTTCAAAACGTGCGTGAAATACCTGCACTCTGAAATAATTTCCGCACTAGACATCGATGAACTCGTCAGTGTCTCTCTAGATTTTAGACTTTCGTTTGGTGAACGAAAAAGTCTCTCCTACAGAAGTCATACAGCACACAATATACATTATCCCATCTTATATATATTTAGTAGTACAACTGAAAAATTTCTTAATAACAAACCATTACATAATATCGTATTTTGTGAATATTATATTGTTAATGAAGATACATTTAAGTTTGTACATTTATATATAATACAGATTTATAAAAGACATTTATAGAAGACTAAATAGATTAGCTAAATTGTAAATGATGTATTATTTAATTTATGAAATTTTAAATTAAACCAGACTCACTCAAATCATCCAATAGCTGAATGAGTGATTCCTTTTAATCAAATTATTCCGATGTAATTATCAAAAAATAAATAAAAGGATTGGAGTAAAGAGGGTTGAGAGGTTCATAAACTATCTAATTGTTTCTTAATAATTAGTTGTTAGTACTCAGGCAGTATACATTACAATTATTGAATGATTTTGAACAAACTTGATCCGATTTTTTCAATTAATATTACTCAATATTTGTACTTTTAAAAGTATCTGATTTACCTATGATGATTCTTTAAAAATAATTTTTAATCACGAGTACCTTAAAAAAATAAAAATAATTTTAAATGGTCAATTAAACAATTTAACTGTTATCGGATCACTTCATATGGATTGACCCTAAGGGTTAAATGTGCTAATACTGCAATACAAAACACATTTTAATTTTTCCCACAATATAATTTAGTATCAAAAGCACTTGCTGGTAAAGGCATGATTAGTTACAGCAAACAGTAAAATTTATATTTACGTAAATGTCACACAGAATCCACTTTTGAAACTATAATATCAAACACAACCAAATAATACACCAATAACTAAAAATTCCGTAACAATCTTGGATATTAAATAAAATCCCCTTGCATAACAAAAACTATCTCATAACCGAACCCCGGATTGGCCTTCTACTGTCCAAACAAGAGTTAAGAAATTCATTGCCAACTGTGTTACCCAATTGTAACCAGTTATCGTACTCGACTTCCAGAGAATTAACTGTCTATCTGTGCCACTACCTACCTTCGCGGATCCTTTCTTGAAAAATTATTTTTTAAATTTACATTTGTACCAATAATCCACGTATAAATAAAATCTTATTTTAAATTTCCTCAGATAGTTAATAGAATGCATAAAAAACCCAGCCAACACTGCAAATATAACGAACATTTTTCTAATAATTGGCAACTATTTTAACACTATAGAACATTGTTTGCAACGTACTTTGCCCATAATGGCGTGTAAACTCATTTATAACGTGTAATGGGAAAAGTTACTTGTGTAGCTACGTTAAACTGTAACAAAGCATTTAGATAACAACAAACACTTCACACTGTGACAAAATTGTACGGACAATGGTTGTTTCATAAAGTCATAGTCATTACACTTGGCACTTGCTAGTGAAATTTATGACTAGTTATTGAGGTAATTGCTAGAACTTATAACTTTCTTGAGTAAACAATAATGGTATATTATAAAGACCATTATGTTTTTAAAGCAAGTTGATGTTTAAATAACGTAAAAACTAACATATATTGGCTTACTGCATCACTGTTGCGTGATGCAGAACTAGTATTTAAGTAAAACTGTATAAAACACCTAACCACATTTGATCATGTATGCAAAGATGACATTACTACTGATAAAATGCCATATTTTATTGCATATGCAACTGGTTGGGATATAAACTTTACCAGTAACAAAACTATTTCAATTCTATCAATTTAACTTTTACATAATTTCTTATAAAAGTTAGCAGTCAATATATTCTTATCTGCACTCACAGAAAATGCTCTCGTAACTTCACTATATGACCTCCACTAAAATCAACCCTCAGTTAAAAAAGCGTATACAGGGTAGTCTTATAAGGAGTTCTAAACGTATATTGAATGATCAATTAGATCTATTAGAATTAATTTCTCCTCCTAATCAAGGAAAATATGTGCTCTGTGAATAGAAGGAGAATTAAAGTTAGGTTTTGGTCAGGGGTGGATAATAAGGGTTCCTATTGCATAGATAGCTGTTGAGTTAATTTTCAGTAATATGTTTATAAGTAGTTATTTGGTTATTTGTTATGTAAATGACAAGTATTTATACTATATTTAGTGCAACGATAATGTTTCTAATAAAAAAGGTATGCAACTATGTAAACGTTTTTTATAGTATAAACAAAACAACAAATGATATAGGCTAGAGTCTTAGTAAAACTTTTTGTGATTTAAATGTTTTTTACAATTGATGGCTTTTTAATTTGCAATACATACATTTTGACCATACTATATATATATATATATATATATATATATATATATTTAATACAATAATCATAATTAATACGTATTGAAAAGTAAATAGAGAATGTTTTGAAAATAAATCATACTATTTATTAAATATTTTTATTAAATGAATTCTTACTGTGGGTCAATTTATTGCACTACCATTTATTACCTATGTATTGTTAAACTGAGTAAAGATTGAAAGAAATATAAAAGGTATTTGTTCCAAATTGATTACATTATTAAAACTATCTGCCGACTATACCGAGTCGTAAAGGCTGTGTTTCACTGTCGTACCGCTGCGCGAAGATTGAACATTTACGACTCATAAACATGGCGTGGTCTTCGCAATGCAATTTAAAGCCATAAGCGTGTATACTAGAATAAGATATTAAACTTTAACAAAGAAGAGAATTCTCTAAGGTGTGCATTGTTTTTTTCTACAAATATTGGCCATTATTTAAGACAAGTCATGATCTAATACAATATTCATAGTGCATTATCCTACTAATAGTTTAAAGAGCTTGACTGTGTGAAAGAAATGTCTATGACAAAAAGGCCGTGGATTTGATTCCAGGAGACGCAAAAAATACTAAAGAGTTTTTTCTCTTTTCTCCTAAACTTTGTTTGTGTGAATATACGATTTTGTTTATTATTTCTCCGTATACTACTATAACTTTGCAACTGCGTGTATGCATTAAAAAATAGGTATTTTTTTTATAAACCCACCTCATGAAAATTTAATATAAAAATTTACAAAATTTATAAAATCATTTACTATTTTAAACAATCCAATAACTTTTCTAATTATTAGTGACCAAATTCCCAACTTCGACGCTGTAACGTTTCAGTAACCTACGTTCCAGCACCCCGATGTAACGTTAAGCGTGTCCTTTGTTTCACTGTTTTCACTGATATTGTTTAATTAAAATGATTATTTTGAAACTTAGGATATAACGTTCCAAAATACTGGACCTTATTACATGATAAGATAGAAAATATATTGATATTGCAATAACCTTTGTGTGTATTGTTTTCATAGCTACGGCACGATGATTTTTGAAAATGTTCATCTTTTTGTGAATCCTGAATCCTAAATTATCCTAGTCTATTCCGTTTAAGATCTACAGCAATCAACGACGCAGAATTTTTTTTTATACTAAGTAAATTTGCATTACTATTAGAATATCAGGAGTTCTATTTATTTAATTTATATTTAAAGATGCTTTTTTCAATATGAAATCTTAATTTTAGGCATAGAAGTACTATCGAAAAAAATTCATTATACTTTTTCAATGAGAAGGTTTTACTGCGAATTTTAAATAGCAAAAGACCCAGCAGTATTTATAATTCCTAGCCTTCCTCAACATTGAAATATATATATATATATATATATATATACACACACACGTACATACAGTACATACATACGTACAGTTTTATATATATATATATATATATATATATATATATATATATATATATATATATATATATATATATATATATATATAAATGAATGTTTGTGTGTTTGTCCTTTATAGAATCGTGAACTACCATTATGAAAATTTGAATGTATATGTATTTTTCCACGGAGAAGGTTTTTATGCTATGCCCATTGATGTAACTCGCCACCAAGTGACGCTGCAAAAGATAATAGTCTTTAAAGTGCCTGCACATTGTTAACTGCAATTACATGAGAGTTATGTATATTAAATAACCAAATACTATTTGAAGGCGCTAAGTTATGATGGGGAACTTCTCTTTAAGATAAATTTCTGGTTAAACTTAAGGCTTGATTGTTAGACTGCTTTATAATTAAGTAAAGGTACGTGTACAATAGCTATAAATATACAGGCACATTCTTGGTCGTGGCAACAAGGCAAACTCTACATCGGCGTTGGAAAACTAATTGACTCGTACCAGAAGTGCACATACACGGGCAAAGATTACGTAGAGCGTGCGAAGCCGTTGGAATTAGCTAGTACTATTATAAATATTGAAGAATTTTAACAATTGAGCTATATATTTTAAACAGTTTATTATATAAAATAATTTTAAAAAATTATAATAAAATATTGCTAATCATTACAGAATGCAGATTTGTTAATTACCTTATACTCAGTGTTGCAGACTTTAAATAATTCGTTTTTATGTTGAAAATGTTGATCTTCGAGGATATAAAAAATTTTTACCTTTCTTTTTAAATTGCTTTCGATTACAATTGAAATCTATCAGCTATATTTATGAACATATTTTGAAGTATCTAACACTCTTTTTATCAAGACATCGCATAATTATATAAGTAGACCTAGCGCAGGATGAGCCGTAACATGGGCTCTTATGGAGTTATTCTGGACCAATGAGAGAGCAGCAATGGCGGCTAGGCCACGCCCCCTGCACCCCTCCCCACAACCACCATCGCCTCTGGATCAATGAGAGGGCAGCAATGGCGGCTAGGCCATGCCCCTGCCCCCACCCACCCCATCCTACACCCCCTGTCACCTCCTGGTCCCTCCCCTAGCCAATGGGAAATTGTCTCTTATGGGAGGTACATTTCGGTGTTTCCTAACCACAGACTTCCTGTTTTCCGACGACTTATCTCAACCTAGACTTCCTGTTTGTCACACACCTCTGACTTTCTGTACTGCTTAACCACCCGTCCACAGGTCCCGTGTCGACGCCTATTGACACTCACCTTTTTGAGATTCTTAACACCCGCAAACCGCGTATCTGATGGCTCCTACCGGAGTCCGACACTGTCCTACTGCCTCCCGTACTCGGAGCCTGGCGTAACGCCCATACCTGGATTTTGACCGCCTAACCTTTACCGGCCATGCACGACATATTTCGTCACCCATCTTTTCGAGTACCGGAGTGCATGAAAAACCGCACCCACATTTCTAACGGCCCCTGCCCAAACATTTCAAATGCCTCCAATACTCTTAACCACATATATTGCCCACACTGTTATTTCTAACAATTCACTCCAGGACCTAGCCACCCATCTATACCCCCGTCTCTTACAGATCCACACCTGAACAGTCCCTCACAGGGTTCCAACTTATACCCAAATCAGTACTCTGACCGCCTACCTTTTATCGGATGAATGATGAAATTTTAATCGTGTGCTTTCACCCTGCCGAGACCCTACACTTTTCGATTGCCTCCAGTACTCCTACCCGAGCGTGTCGCTCTTACCCGAATTTTTGACCAATTTACAGTCCAATGTACCACATAGGCCTGTGCAATCGCCCGTCTCCTGAACATGCTAAGACCTACTTTTCTAACGGATCCTGCAGAGGCTTCACACTATCCTATTACCTCTCATACCTCGACTCTTAACCACGGATATTGCACATACTATGATTTCTAACTCCTCCGTGTGTATACGCCTACAGCCTCCCACCTCTCTCGTGTACCCAAGCGTCTTCAGCCCTCATCCGTACCCTGCCGAGAACCTACACTTTTCGACTGCCTCCAGTACTCCTAGCCGAGCGTATCGCTCATACCCGGATTTTTACCATGTTACAGTCCAATGTATCACATAGGCGTGCAATCGCCCGTCTCCCGGACCTGCACCTGTATTTCTAATGGTCGTTACAGAAACCTCACACTATCCTATTACCTCTCATACCTCGACTCTTAACCACGGATATTGCACATACTATGATTTCTAACTCCTCCGTGTGTATACGCCTACAACCTCCCACCTCTCTCGTGTACCCAAGCGTCTTCGGCCCTCATTTGCACCCTGCTGAGGCCCCACACTTTCCACTCCTAGTCAGGCATAAAGCCTATACACAGATTTTTACCATTTTACCGACCAATGTACCACATAGGCCTGCAATAGCCCGTCTCCTGGACATGCTAAGACCTACTTTTCTAACTCCCCGACCTTTACGCGTGTATGCGCCTATAGCCTCCCATCTCTCTCGTGTACCCAAGCGTCTTCAGGCCCTCACCATCACACTGACGGGACAACAACACTTTCCAACTGCCTCCCGTACTCCTACCCAGGGGTATCACCCATACCCAATTTAGACCACCTACACATTACCGACTAGTATCCACAAAGTCCAACAGGCATCCATATAATATGTCGTACACTACGTCTCTTAGCCCTTACACATACTCCACGACTCCACACTCTAAAGTGTTTACTACGCGTAGCGTCACATTCGAAAATTGTCTTCCCATCATTAATACCATGTACTGGTTCCCACACATATAGTTAACACCTTTACCGTATTAATCTCCATATACGAGTATTTACCGAGCATATCGCACAATCTTAGTTAGCCTTACCTTCGTAGGGTTCAAACTTGCATTTCGTTCAATTTCTAACATACTGAGGTCCCCATAAAAAAAAAACCAGGCCTAACACGGCACTCTCATTTTACTGACAAATATTCATACATTACCTGAAAGTGTAATGCAAATATTTACCGAGTACTTTCCCAACAGGATATTCTCATCCCGAGGTCCTAGTCTCAAGCTAACAGCTTATAACACGAGGCGTACCTTCTGAGCGACTACTATTTGCCGATCAATGCCCGTGCATATGTTTCAATACCTGGACACCTAATGTCTACGAAGTACTTCATATACTCTTATCCCACGCAACCCATCACGGGACCCTAATTTCTGTTACCTTTCACTTGGATGTCTATCACTTCATTCCGGGACCCAACTCTCAAGCAGCGTAAAAGAACCGTATTTCATTATTAACAAAGCACCATACATATATTTCAACTACTGCTTAGACATTTAGTTTCCATATTAATCAAGTATTTTGTTTTCACTTAACCCACGCCTCCCTTTACGGCACTCCAACTTTTTACCACATTAAATCCACCATCACTTTCTAACGGCCAGGCTCTCATTTTCATAATATCAAGCGAGCGTAGCTTAATACGGAATACCATCCCATACAATTTAAGCTTTACCGTGTGTAATTATATATGTCGCTTATACTTGGACATCTAAAGACCCATCATACCTCACTCTGGTTTCCTAGCTGTTCCCTTACTTTAATTTATTTATAAAGAGACGCATACAGAGGTATTAGTCCAATCATCTCGAGACCGCGTTATATTAATGTTTATATTATAATCTATACTAGCACTTTATGAAATCTCGACCACAGTGACTTACCCATTGCACCGGCTCATGACACTGCTCGTAACGGACAGTTTGCGGTTTGCGGTTACCTGCATCCTCGGACTCTGATAATTCATTCTCTACAACAATATTAAAACTAATAACTATTATAACATCTTCAGTACAGCACGGGATATCTGCCATCCTGAATACAGTCGGAATAATACATAGGTACTGCATTCGGTGTGTAATAAGTTTTAAGTTTTCTACCAAGTGTGATGTAAAGAGCTTTAACTTATTTATAGTCTATTTTCAAAAACGTATACCGCTTCGTATACTTTGAATTTAGTTAATCATACCGGATGCGATGATTGAGGTTTGCGGTTACATGTAAAAACCCAGGCGAGTAACGGTACAGCTGCAACCGCAATTTTAAGAGACCATCATTGGTCGGAATAAACGCGTCTCTGATTGGTCTAAAATAGCCTCCAAGCACTCTGATTGGTCGGTGTTCTACACAGTCGGCAGAGATTTCCCTGTCTCGTCAGTCTGGAGGTGGACGTCAAAGAGGTAAGACCTATGTCGCTCCGTTCCTTGATATTGCACAACATTGTGTATGCAGAGTCGATATCAAGACAAGAAATTTTATAAAAGTAAATTAGCTTATAGGAGTTTTATTACATTTTCAATTTATTAAGTGCTTTTACTTTATTTAGCGATCACAGACATTAAACTCCTTTACACTGTGTGTGTTCTTAAAGTGTTTATACTATTGCTTCACAATACAGTGTTATTGTGTTTTTATGAAAGTGAACAAGTTAATTCGTTGTGTTACTGTGTTTGTATCGTAGTGACAAACCCAACATAGATTTCGTTCATTTATTTATGTGTCGTATTTATAATCAAGTTTTGTGTAATTTATTTCGGTTATTACATCATACCACAGTGTACTGTAAAAAAGTTTACTGCGCATGCGCAGTTCCTACACTTATTTAAGTGCGTAACGTTGTCATTCTTGTCATTCTTAGACGTGACGTTGAAACAGTCAACACCTATTCCAAAAGCTTGTATCAAAGCTGCTTGCTGTATTATTTTAGAGCTAATTACATACAACATGGATCCCGTAAAAGTTTTGCATACCGGTGAAACCTACTGTAGAAGGTTTAGAACATATGGGTCAGAAACAGTTTTCAAGTTTAACCCAGTACCCAAAGGAGTGTCCGAACTTGATTGGATTAAAAAGGGTTTTGGGAGTATTGTCGAAAAGGCGAAAGCCGGTACTACCGAATATGACTACCTAGGCTTCACTTTAGATTCTCTGAATTTCAGAACCAAAGATTCCGGATATATCGCTTATAGACCTGCAAATAAAGTTCACGGGGATATAATTTGGGATATATTTGGAAAACTTATCCAAAGTAATTCGGATTCGATAAAGTCCATGGACACATTTAGAGTTAAGTGCACCCGCACCAATATTCCAGTAGGCAGTGGTAGCCTCAGAAGACCTGGTTTGTATAATAACTTTGAAGAAGAATGTAAAGCACGTAGAGGTATCGTAGTCATTAAGAATAGCGATAGTCTGTGTCTCCCCCGAGCTATAGTGGTAGCAAAAGCCTATGCCAAAAAAGATCCTCAGTTCAAAGCAATAAGGCAGGACATGGGTAAGCGACAAACTCTTAGAGCCCAAAAATTGATGACCAAAGCCGGGGTCCAAATTTCTGAACAGGGAGCGGGGATCCCGAACTTAATAAATTTCAAGACCACCTCAAAAAGTATAATATTACAGTTTATAACTACGATAATAAGGGTCGAGATGTTTATTTTTCAGGTACTAACTCCGATGCTTTGTACAAAATAAACTTGTTGTATCACGAAAGCCATTACAAACGTAATAACTAGCCTAACTGCAGCTTTTGCGTGCCATTTTTTCTGCGAAGCATGCCATGTCCCTTACGACCACAAAGGTTTACACAGATGTTCAAATATCTGTCCTGCATGTCAAACCGTTTCTCCACCGTGTAAAGAGGAGCATGGGGGAATTTTATGCCCTGACTGTAACATGACCATGAAAAATCAGAACTGTTTTGCGGCTCATAAGAGTGAACGTTGTAAGTCGGTAAAAAAATGTTTACAGTGCCAAAGGCTTGTCTTTCTCAACAGTCGTAAGTCAAAACACGTGTGCGGGGAAGTTTTTTGTAAAATATGTAACGATTTCATGCCCCCGAACCATCAATGTTACATGCGGGTCGATACAAACAAAGAACCAGTCAAGACATGCTGTTGGTATGTAGATTAAATGGTGTCGTTATATATGTTCATCTGACGTCCTAGAAATACTCGTATGTTTCGGTGAGGTCTATATGTTTTAACAGCCGTGTTATGGCGAGTGGTCACATTTCCCCACCACGCTAGGTACACACGTGCTTGCCGCGTGACCAGGGCGTAGGACCATGGCGCGTTAGGAGATTTTTTACGTGGCTCCTTCCCCAGTAGGCCTATCCACGTGTGTAAAGAGCCCCAACCATCGCTCTTTACGGTGGTAGCCATTCCATGACAAATCTGCTACCTCCCAACATATTTTTTTTTTTTGTACCTCACCAATGACAGGACCTCTCAACTCAATGCCGAAACCCTGTCTCTCGGTGAGATACATTTTATACTTTATTTTTTTTTATATTTTTTTATTTTATCCGTTGCAAGTTCAACAGTTCACTATACTCGGAGAAGTCTTTCAATTCACTCTACTAAAAAACGTAAAATGGGTCTTTGTACTTATTTTTATTCCTCCTCCTCCGTGTACCTATTCAAAGCAAACACAAAGTGATCCTCAACTCAATGCCTAACCTCTCTCTGTCTCTTTACTAATAATACAAGGAGATATGCTAAATGCCTATTACTGAAGAAACTGCTCAGGTACTTTTACTATAGTTGCTGTCACAATTAAAGGCCCTATCAATGTTTCCACATTAACGAATGTCTTCTCAAGCGCATCATCAACCACGTAAGAGGTTAATTTAGATGCTGCCATGAAAGGTATAATCCCTTCTTTGGCTATACCTTGATGTTTAATTGTAATTCCAAAGTGATCAGTAGGTGAGGCTCCATCCTTTATATGATCGACAATGTACTCTGAAAATGCTAGGGGCCAATCTATTGAGTCAATGGGAGAGGTCAGTATAAACGTTAGTTCTTCACGTGTGGTACGAAACCTCTCACTTCTGTTAACCGTATTTCTAGATTCAAGCTTAAGGAAGGTTGCCATGTTAACGCTCTGAGTGCTCATTTGCGAATGAACATGAGACGAGTCAACTACAAATTTATAAATAAAACTGTTGGTATCCACCTGTAAGCCTGTGTAGTGCATGTGAGTGTTTGAGGGGCATAATTATTTAAAGCTCATAGACATTCTGATTTTGCGGTGAAATTACAGAGTGAATAGTGTTTGATGAATATGTCAGCGTGTATGTATTGAAGTGGACCTGAGATCACACATAAGAGCATATTTAAGTGACATAGAAAAATCGTATAGTAAAATGTTTGTGATAATTGATTTTATCCATAGACTGGAAGGTATTTATGTTATTAAAAACAATAAACAAATATAAAATGCTAACATTCGAGCAAATAACTATGTAATGACGTATCTAACAGTTTTCTGCATCAGAGGGCTTAAGAAGAGGAGAATCAGCGTTTATCGGCTCCGTCATCAGTACACATTCAATGTGGTCACTATATTACACAATCACGGTCCCAGGACTTACAGAGTTTAGGCCTGCCTTAGAGACCTCGTTCATGCTGAGCCGTTCGGAGCATAGACTTGTTCATCTCCATGCCCAAGTCCACGCATCCTACTGAGTTCCCACATTCGCTCCTTCGAACCAGTCTCACCCTCCACACTGTCCAAGGGTCAACCTCTCCCGGACTTACGGGTTTTAAGCCGGCCGTGAAAGAGGTCGAACTGCTCCAGGACTTACAGGTTTTACGCCGGCCTTAGAAGCAGACGCTCCCTCGACGCGAGGGTGATCAAACATTCACACTTACGTGACATTTGAAGGTAAAGATGACGGGGGCAGATATACACTCAAAACACTTGTATTTTGCACTTTCGGCCAACCACCCAAAGAAGGGTCTGGAGTGCAAAATTATATGTAATGGCTGCAATAATACAGTACAATATCTAGTATTTAAAAATTTCTTTTGTACGTAATTGAAATACCTGTATAATAAAATAATCTCAAATTTTTACTCGTGGTCAGCTCTCATAACATAATTCAATAGTAGTACACATCTGAAGGAAGCGTTTTAACGAACGTTCGGTCACAACCAACGGATGTGGTGGGTTATAATTACATTTAATCTCTCTCTATGTATGTCTCAGGATTTATAATGAAATTTTAACGTTGTGATTGGTGAAAATGTAGTTTTTTAAACATGTTAGAGTGTTAATTTTTTGTTTCTTAAATCCAAACGGTACAGTATCGTAGGGTCCTTCAAGTCTCCTTTTGGGTCCTGTAATTTTAAAAGACTTTGTTTCTTTGACTGTAACAATGTCTTTGTCCTTGGTTCGTCTTATTCTGTTCTCTTCTATGTCCACTGAGTCAAATGAATTACTCAGAACTAATGCTTTCAATGTTTCGAAATTTAATTTTTCGCTAGTTTTTAAATTTAGAGTAAGGCCTTTTATTTTACAAACTTCAACTAGTGCGTTTTTATTTGTTGACCAGACAAGATAGGCGTAAGTCTTGGGGCCTCCGGAAACAAATTCTACTATGTATGACCCTGGACCATAGTCAGCCAACTCGTCGGTCATTTCGCCCAAGTAGTCCCCTGTGGGGACCTTGTGCATACTCTCCCTGTGTACGTAAAGGACACTGTCTGTATCATAGTAAAGAACTTGCCTCCCTAACTTTTCTAAGTGTTCGTACAATTTTAATCGAGCATGTGACGTTGTAAATGCTGCAACCACAACATTTACTGTCCTTAGGGCTTCTGCGGCTTCTTCAATATGCTGCCAGTTCACAATTAGTACAGTATCGTTAATAATTTGAGTAGTATTTACATCTATTTCAGGGTTGGACAGCAACTGAAAGTATTCAAAAGGGTCTCTTATGATTGATGTTTTTGTCTGATTTTCCCTTTGACCAAATTTACCCCAGAAAGAATTTAACATCAATTTAGCAAGGGAGCGAAGACCTCCGTTCTTTTCAATTTTGAAAGGGTCAAGTCTGACACCTTCGTGTTCATAATAATTTTGAATATACACGGCTTTATCCTCTTCTGTGAGGCACCAGGAGGGGTAGCCCGATGCCTCCTGTTTAATTTTTAGAAACTTATTTACAAAATCTGTAAAAAGACCACCGTCTTCGTAAGTAATAATTTTATAATCCCAAAGCTCGTACATTTCTAAAATTTTGTATCCTTTTTCTACAGCCTTGCGTATTTCCTGCATTGTCCATGTCCCTGTCAATGCTCTTTCTTCGATATTATGGTTACAGTCCGTGTTTTAGCATCTCTAGACCACATGTACGGCATAAAACAAACATTAATTTATTGTTCATGCGTGCTGGAAGGACGGGGTGGTACAAATTTAGTGGAGGCAATACTTTACATTTTAGGAGTCCTTCGGCCTCCATGCCTCTTTCTCTACACTCCTTGTCCCCTACATATATTTTTGGATGGGATAAAACATAGGGAGGAAAAACTTATTGACAAACGGGTACAAGGAGCAAACGTCTACATACTGAATTGTTTCCCCTTCCCCGCACTTGTGATAAGATTTTGCATTGCCTGTTCTGCCCCCGAAGAAGGCATCTCTGGGGTTAAGTGGGAGTGTGCTTAGAATGGGGAGAAAATTTAGATAATCCAATTGTTGTTCTTTCTTTAAAATGATTGAATTTACACTCCCACATTTCAATTACTTCATAGTCAGATGCTCGGAGACGAGCCATTTTAGCTTTGGTTCTCTCGAACCTTAAGTGCAGGGAGTCGGAAGGGTCCTCTTTGAGTGGTTCTTCTCTATTAAATGGAAAACATTTTGGACACCCATGGAAATAACAGCCGTGAAATTCATAGATTCGTTCTCCGTCAAAACCGTCTACTTTTAATCCCTCGATTTTAACTTCTCTGTCCCTCCCCGCATGCTGAATGCGGACACAACGCTGTTCTTCCTCCCAGCTCAGCCATTGTAAAGCAATAGGCGATTGGTTATCAACCATACGGTATCCGTTTTTAGGGACCAGACCAATAGTGTTGGCTTTGAGAAAATTCCGTCTAAAAACCAAATTACAAGCGCTGGCTATGGTGACGGCTTCCATGAACGGATCTACGTTACATTCTTTCAAAAACATGTTTCTAAACTTAATACACGCTTGCGCCAGTATCTCCACATCGGAGATACAGTACTCGACCAACTCTTTTTGAAAGTCAAAAAACTACATTTTGGTTAAGTTGGTCGTTGTGCCAATTTTCAAAAATCTTTGTAAGACTTCTCAAACATGGATTCAGGGCAATAGTACTCCTTGGGTGGTATAGGGCCTATATAATTTTGGTTTGCCAAAGTGTTGAAAAGATGAGGGAAGTAACCCTTCTTCTTCTCCGGGGGGAGGTCAAAGGCTTTGGGTAGTGCAGAGAGGGCCATGGGGAAATAATTTAGCGAATCGATAAATCGCACATTGTCTAACTCCATGAGAATGACTTTAGTGCCACGCATGATTAGCTCTGGAGTGAATTTTGTTTGTTCGAGAACATACTTTAACAGAAATTGAAAATCAAAACCCTGACCGTTATGAGCCATTACACATACGTTTTTGAATTTTTTTCTCTCCTCCATTACGTAATTCATAAATTGATTCACAGGATCACTATCAAAGATCTTTGTTCGGTCTTTGCACATTTCACAAGATTTACCATTAATACATTTCCAACAAAATTGTTGAGAAACACAAAGGTTAACTTTATGAACTCTAGATTCTTCCGTTAAAATTTCATCTTGACGGGTCTCTAAATCAAAGAAAATGAAAAGAAAGTCTTTGGTTTTTGGTTTGTTTGTATCGACCCGCATGTAACATTGATGGTTTGGGGGCATGAAATCGTTACATATTTTACAAAAAACTTCCCCGCACACGTGTTTTGACTTACGACTGTTGAGAAAGACAAGCCTTTGGCACTGTAAACATTTTTTTTACCGACTTACAACGTTCACTCTTATGAGCCGCAAAACAGTTCTGATTTTTTCATGGTCATGTTACAGTCAGGGCATAAAATTCCCCCATGCTCCTCTTTACACGGGTGGAGAAACGGTTTGACATGCAGGACAGATATTTGAACATCTGTGTAAACCTTTGTGGTCGTAAGGGACATGGCATGCTTCGCAGAAAAAATGGCACGCAAAAGCTGCAGTTAGGCTAGTTATTACGTTGTAATGGCTTTCGTGATACAACAAGTTTATTTTGTACAAAGCATCGGAGTTAGTACCTGAAAAATAAACATCTCGACCCTTATTATCGTAGTTATAAACTGTAATATTATACTTTTTGAGGTGGTCTTGAAATTTATTAAGTTCGGGGATCCCCGCTCCCTGTTCAGAAATTTGGACCCCGGCTTTGGTCATCAATTTTTGGGCTCTAAGAGTTTGTCGCTTACCCATGTCCTGCCTTATTGCTTTGAACTGAGGATCTTTTTTGGCATAGGCTTTTGCTACCACTATAGCTCGGGGGAGACACAGACTATCGCTATTCTTAATGACTACGATACCTCTACGTGCTTTACATTCTTCTTCAAAGTTATTATACAAACCAGGTCTTCTGAGGCTACCACTGCCTACTGGAATATTGGTGCGGGTGCACTTAACTCTAAATGTGTCCATGGACTTTATCGAATCCGAATTACTTTGGATAAGTTTTCCAAATATATCCCAAATTATATCCCCGTGAACTTTATTTGCAGGTCTATAAGCGATATATCCGGAATCTTTGGTTCTGAAATTCAGAGAATCTAAAGTGAAGCCTAGGTAGTCATATTCGGTAGTACCGGCTTTCGCCTTTTCGACAATACTCCCAAAACCCTTTTTAATCCAATCAAGTTCGGACACTCCTTTGGGGTAACTGGGTTAAACTTGAAAAACTGTTTCTGACCCATATGTTCTAAACCTTCTACAGTAGGTTTCACCGGTATGCAAAACTTTTACGGGATCCATGTTGTATGTAATTAGCTCTAAAATAATACAGCAAGCAGCTTTGATACAAGCTTTTGGAATAGGTGTTGACTGTTCAACGTCACGTCTAAGAATGACAAGAATGACAACGTTACGCACTTAAATAAGTGTAGGAACTGCGCATTGCGCAGTAAACTTTTTTACAGTACACTGTGGTATGATGTAATAACCGAAATAAATTACACAAAACTTGATTATAAATACGACACATAAATAAATGAACGAAATCTATGTTGGGTTTGTCACTACGATACAAACACAGTAACACAACGAATTAACTTGTTCACTTTCATAAAAAACACAATAACACTGTATTGTGAAGCAATAGTATAAACACTTTAAGAACACACACAGTGTAAAGGAGTTTAATGTCTGTGATCGCTAAATAAAGTAAAAGCACTTAATAAATTGAAAATGTAATAAAACTCCTATAAGCTAATTTACTTTTATAAAATTTCTTGTCTTGATATCGACTCTGCATACACAATGTTGTGCAATATCAAGGAACGGAGCGACATAGGTCTTACCTCTTTGACGTCCACCTCCAGACTGACGAGACAGGGAAATCTCTGCCGACTGTGTAGAACACCGACCAATCAGAGTGCTTGGAGGCTATTTTAGACCAATCAGAGACGCGTTTTATTCCGACCAATGATGGTCTCTTAAAATTGCGGTTGCAGCTGTACCGTTACTCGCCTGGGTTTTTACATGTAACCGCAAACCTCAATCATCGCATCCGGTATGATTAACTAAATTCAAAGTATACGAAGCGGTATACGTTTTTGAAAATAGACTATAAATAAGTTAAAGCTCTTTACATCACACTTGGTAGAAAAACTTAAAACTTATTACACACCGAATGCAGTACCTATGTATTATTCCGACTGTATTCAGGATGGCAGATATCCCGTGCTGTACTGAAGATGTTATAATAGTTATTAGTTTTAATATTGTTGTAGAGAATGAATTATCAGAGTCCGAGGATGCAGGTAACCGCAAACCGCAAACTGTCCGTTACGAGCAGTGTCATGAGCCGGTGCAATGGGTAAGTCACTGTGGTCGAGATTTCATAAAGTGCTAGTATAGATTATAATATAAACATTAATATAACGCGGTCTCGAGATGATTGGACTAATACCTCTGTATGCGTCTCTTTATAAATAAATTAAAGTAAGGGAACAGCTAGGAAACCAGAGTGAGGTATGATGGGTCTTTAGATGTCCAAGTATAAGCGACATATATAATTACACACGGTAAAGCTTAAATTGTATGGGATGGTATTCCGTATTAAGCTACGCTCGCTTGATATTATGAAAATGAGAGCCTGGCCGTTAGAAAGTGATGGTGGATTTAATGTGGTAAAAAGTTGGAGTGCCGTAAAGGGAGGCGTGGGTTAAGTGAAAACAAAATACTTGATTAATATGGAAACTAAATGTCTAAGCAGTAGTTGAAATATATGTATGGTGCTTTGTTAATAATGAAATACGGTTCTTTTTACGCTGCTTGAGAGTTGGGTCCCGGAATGAAGTGATAGACATCCAAGTGAAAGGTAACAGAAATTAGGGTCCCGTGATGGGTTGCGTGGGATAAGAGTATATGAAGTACTTCGTAGACATTAGGTGTCCAGGTATTGAAACATATGCACGGGCATTGATCGGCAAATAGTAGTCGCTCAGAAGGTACGCCTCGTGTTATAAGCTGTTAGCTTGAGACTAGGACCTCGGGATGAGAATATCCTGTTGGGAAAGTACTCGGTAAATATTTGCATTACACTTTCAGGTAATGTATGAATATTTGTCAGTAAAATGAGAGTGCCGTGTTAGGCCTGGTTTTTTTTTTATGGGGACCTCAGTATGTTAGAAATTGAACGAAATGCAAGTTTGAACCCTACGAAGGTAAGGCTAACTAAGATTGTGCGATATGCTCGGTAAATACTCGTATATGGAGATTAATACGGTAAAGGTGTTAACTATATGTGTGGGAACCAGTACATGGTATTAATGATGGGAAGACAATTTTCGAATGTGACGCTACGCGTAGTAAAACACTTTAGAGTGTGGAGTCGTGGAGTATGTGTAAGGGCTAAGAGACGTAGTGTACGACATATTATATGGATGCCTGTTGGACTTTGTGGATACTAGTCGGTAATGTGTAGGTGGTCTAAATTGGGTATGGGTGATACCCCTGGGTAGGAGTACGGGAGGCAGTTGGAAAGTGTTGTTGTCCCGTCAGTGTGATGGTGAGGGCCTCTGAAGACGCTTGGGTACACGAGAGAGATGGGAGGCTATAGGCGCATACACGCGTAAAGGTCGGGGAGTTAGAAAAGTAGGTCTTAGCATGTCCAGGAGACGGGCTATTGCAGGCCTATGTGGTACATTGGTCGGTAAAATGGTTAAAAATCTGTGTATAGGCTTTATGCCTGACTAGGAGTGGAAAGTGTGGGGCCTCAGCAGGGTGCAAATGAGGGCCGAAGACGCTTGGGTACACGAGAGAGGTGGGAGGTTGTAGGCGTATACACACGGAGGAGTTAGAAATCATAGTATGTGCAATATCCGTGGTTAAGAGTCGAGGTATGAGAGGTAATAGGATAGTGTGAGGTTTCTGTAACGACCATTAGAAATACAGGTGCAGGTCCGGGAGACGGGCGATTGCACGCCTATGTGATACATTGGACTGTAACATGGTAAAAATCCGGGTATGAGCGATACGCTCGGCTAGGAGTACTGGAGGCAGTCGAAAAGTGTAGGTTCTCGGCAGGGTACGGATGAGGGCTGAAGACGCTTGGGTACACGAGAGAGGTGGGAGGCTGTAAGGCGTATATACACACGGAGGAGTTAGAAATCATAGTATGTGCAATATCCGTGGTTAAGAGTCGAGGTATGAGAGGTTAATAGGATAGTGTGAAGCCTCTGCAGGATCCGTTAGAAAAGTAGGTCTTAGCATGTTCAGGAGACGGCGATTGCACAGGCCTATGTGGTACATTGGGACTGTAAATTGGTCAAAAATTCGGGTAAGAGCGACACGCTCGGGTAGGAGTACTGGAGGCAATCGAAAAGTGTAGGGTCTCGGCAGGGTGAAAGCACACGATTAAAATTTCATCATTCATCCGATAAAAGGTAGGCGGTCAGAGTACTGATTTGGGTATAAGTTGGAACCCTGTGAGGGACTGTTCAGGTGTGGATCTGTAAGAGACGGGGGTATAGATGGGTGGCTAGGTCCTGGAGTGAATTGTTAGAAATAACAGTGTGGGCAATATATGTGGTTAAGAGTATTGGAGGCATTTGAAATGTTTGGGCAGGGGCCGTTAGAAATGTGGGTGCGGTTTTTCATGCACTCCGGTACTCGAAAAGATGGGTGACGAAATATGTCGTGCATGGCCGGTAAAGGTTAGGCGGTCAAAATCCAGGTATGGGCGTTACGCCAGGCTCCGAGTACGGGAGGCAGTAGGACAGTGTCGGACTCCGGTAGGAGCCATCAGATACGCGGTTGCGGGTGTTAAGAATCTCAAAAAGGTGAGTGTCAATAGGCGTCGACACGGGACCTGTGGACGGGTGGTTAAGCAGTACAGAAAGTCAGAGGTGTGTGACAAACAGGAAGTCTAGGTTGAGATAAGTCGTCGGAAAACAGGAAGTCTGTGGTTAGGAAACACCGAAAATGTACCTCCCATAAGAGACAATTTTCCCATTGGCTAGGGGAGGGACCAGGAGGTGACAGGGGGTGTAGGATGGGGTGGGTGGGGGCAGGGGCATGGCCTAGCCGCCATTGCTGCCCTCTCATTGATCCAGAGGCGATGGTGGTTGTGGGGAGGGGTGCAGGGGGCGTGGCCTAGCCGCCATTGCTGCTCTCTCATTGGTCCAGAATAACTCCATAAGAGCCCATGTTACGGCTCATCCTGCGCTAGGTCTACTTATATAGTCGGACAATATTTAGAAATATCCCTCGTCAAGTCTTTAAGGAAATTGAATTGTGGTACTAATAAAGTCAGTGCCAACTTCCTATTCAGTTACCAAATTCAAAATAAAAATAAGTTACAAAAATGTAATAAATATAATGCTACCTTAAAGAAATAATATTAGTTTTAATTAAGGAATACTTTTGAAGAAATAAATTTTAATTTAATAGTTTAAAATTTATTTATTTACTTTTAATGTGTAATTTTGCCATTAATTTATTATTACAAATATTCTAAACATAAATTGATTTTGTTGAAAAAACTGATATTCTTCCAATATAACTCTTGCAAACACAACAACCAAATACTAATAATAGAACCAACCAACCTAATGTAAAGGGTTTGTTGCAGTAAATTTCTACTGAACCCTAAATACAAGAGATTGTTATTTCATTTCGTAGCTTTTGAAGTTCTATTGGAGCAAGTAGATTCAGATAGTATCTATTCACAGTTTTTTTTTATTTAATCGTTCATGATTTATAAGTTGTGAATCGTAAATTATAATAAATATTATTTGATTGTTTTTACCATAAATATTGCCGAAGGAATAATACGCAATAGAGTTGAAAATGAGCATTCATGTATAAGAAAGTTTCTAAATAAAAACTAAATATACACTTTAGATATAAAAAGAAACTTTTATATTTACTAAAGGATGAAATATATATAGCAACTTGGTACATTCTTTTTTTATTCAATATCTAAGCCTCGTGTTCAAATAATAAAATTTCGGAGAACTGGAAAGTGTGCGATAACGCAATTGTGCTGTGATATCAAATCTTGACACTGATATTTAACATAGATTTTTCTTTCTACTATTTTTAATCTTCACTCTATGAGTTAATATCTGCACATAAATTTACTACATGATTTTTATTAGTAAAGGCTTATATTTTTAATACGTCATGTATTAAATCGAATGTGATTGTACTCAATTAGTTTACAAAAATTATTTAAAATTTTACTTTTGCCATGCCATTATAGTTCATATAAGACCAAAGAAAAATATTCGCTAAAGCTCACTCTAGTTGCATAGAGTGGCATACCCCGTTATCTGCCTCGGTGTTGCCTGTAAGGAAATAAAGTTTCATGCAAAATATTAAATCTAAAAGTCAGTAAGTTTTCGAGCTCTCATGCAGACTGTTAAGAGAAAAAAAAATGAAGTTTATTCCAACCCTTCGAGATAGGACGCTGAGACTTTTTAGAACAACCTTATGTTTTTATAAAATTGAAATTGGATTTGCATTGATTATTCTGATTTTCTGAGGCACAGTTATAATTATATTCTTATTATTTAGGTTTAAAATAATAAAAACATTAAACTTTATTTAAAAGGATATTGACCAAAACAATGGACATTGACGGTTACATATATTATGAGTCCTGAAATGAGGTTTGCATGATTTAATTTGGTGTTTATCTTTAAACTAAAGTATAAAATTAATAATAATTTTGTTGCAATACGGCAACTAAAATGTTGTGGAATTTGGAGTTTATAGTGGTTTGGACCTCACATTTCTATCTTACAACATATTCAATTTTAACCGATTAAAACATATTTCTTAGAAATATAAATAAACCAATTATTGTTATTTTATAATTGTATATTTATTACTTTCAATGCTTCCTAATGTATACATCTCCCTAACACCTCACTCAAACTTTATCTTATTCTACAGACACCAACACATTTCTACATAGAACATTCATCCAAATCGAAAAAATAATGAGAAGTACAAACTATAAAATTAAAATAAAAATAAAATTAAACCGCATAAACCAATAATTAAATAATCAAAATTGCACTGTTGATCATAAATCACATACAACATTATTGGACCTTGTAAGGGGTTTTCCCCTCTCTCAATAAAACACTTCTATCCCGCGGGAAAACCAACATCCGCAATAGTCTTTTGTAAGGGGATTCTATCCTGGGTCACTAAAACTAAAATGAGAAACACAGTTTAAGTGAAACACTGGTCTGCTTTATTACATCTATCCCCACCCTATGTTACAATATATAAAAATTAGCTCTGATTCCATATCTCTAATATTTACAACTTGGTGTTCCCTTGAGAACTCCCGCACTGGACCTGGAGCTGGATGGCCGAGTTGGGTATCGAAACCACGATCTCGTCAGGTGCAGACCTGGGATCGACTGGTAGCCACCGTAAGCTCCTTAACCTCCGTTGAAGTGCTCGAGGTCTAGTAGCAGGCTTCGGAGATCAGCATAGCTGTCATGACTCTATGGTCCCCGGTTGAAACAGTGGCGTATGATGTCCCATAGCTCCGTGTCCTCTCGACTGGCTGGCAGACCATCACATCCAAAATCACGACTCCTACGAGTACTTCTGATCAGGTAGCGATCCTGCATCAGAATGAATCTGAAAACATACAAACTCTCTTTATATGTATCAGATAACATTTTGGAAGGAGTGGGGGGCCATCTCCATCCAACCACATCTGTTACTAATGACATCGCTGGCTCAACACGCCCTTGCCGATGTTCCGCGGGCTCAACACGCCCCTGCGGGGATGCCGGTGGCTCAACACGCCCGTCCGACGAAGGTACCGGTGGGCTCAAACACGTCCCGTCCGACGAGGTACCGGTGGCTCGACACGCCCGTCCGGTGTCCCCGCGGGCTCAAACACGCCCATGCGGGGGTGTTGTCTACATACAAGTTTGAAACTCTTGTCTACATACAAATAAACCAATACAACGTAGTATCGAACATACCAAAAAAGACGTAAGGATGTCTAATGTAACAAAGTAACGTTGTTTACATTCAGTGGCGTAGCTATAAAAACATTCGAGGGTGGATTAAACATCCAGGAGGATTAAAAAGAGCCCTACTTAGCATAGTAGTTAACGAATCATCTTCAGGGTCTCCAAAAACAAAATCAACAATTAAGTTGAGTTTTTTAATTGAATCGTTTGTATTAAAATGTAAACCAATAAAATTGTTTCGTAACATTATATTTGGTTTATTGCATTTTCCAACTGCCTTAATCAAATAAATATAATTTGTAGGTTACATTACTATTAGTTAGAAATTATTCGATAATTGCCATGTACTATAGATCAGATCAGCATTATAATCGCGTACGCCAGACGACACATGACACTTATCAGGCTTGGTCGAAGTTGCATGCACAATTTCAAGTCTATAGCTTATTTCTCATTCTCGATATATCCAATAAACAGACAGAGAAATCTATTGCTATTGCTATAAGTTAAAACTTTGATCGTAATAATTTGAGGTTATTAAAATATGAATACTTAACAAAGTGTTTCGAATACTAAAGTTCTCAAAAGAAAATACGATAAGATATCAAAGGACATGCCACAGAAAGGAGATATGAGTCAACCAATACTGCAACCCTGCACCCTGGCGTAGAAAACGCTGGCTTGACTTATCAACTATCCAGATACTTCTGTCTTCGGCAACTATTTCAAAGATTATTACGTAAAAAACCACCGTTTTAAGCTTTGGGCGTATTGTTACCGCATGAATGCTGGCATAAACACTAATATGTCTATAGAGAGCTTCAATAAAGTATTGCAATATTTTTATTTGGAAGGAAAAAAAGTGCAAAGACTGGAATAAAACCTTATTTGCTTTACTAAAAGCCTGATTAGGGACAAACATTTTGACATCCTAATAAAATTGGAAAAAGGTAAAAGTAGTTACAAAACTAAAAATTCTACGTAGACGCCATAAAGAAAGCTATGGGATTGCCGCCTATAACATCATTTGCATTGGAAATTGAATGGCAAGTGTTTTAAAACGACTCATTAATTCGGATATAAAAACGACTCATTAATTCGGATATAAACGACTCATTAATTCGTAAGATAATAGAAATCAGAACCGTTCCGAACTGAGGTCGCTATGAGCCGCATGTAAAGGGTTTGTCAGGAATTTTCGGGATTTATCGGTACTGCTCGGCTCTGCCCCCACTCTTTCTCTCCGCCTGGCTTGATCGCCCCATTAAACACACACGTGAGGAGCTCGTGACGAGGTACCGGGGGCTCAACACGCCCGTCCGGTGTCCCGCGGGCTCAACACGCCCATGCGGGGGCTCAAGACGGCCCGTTTGACTGGTCAAGGCCGCTGGGGCCCGGACTGCCTTGCCAGCTCCACGCCTCCTGCTTATCTAGTAAAAGAGTTGTGGTGGGGGTTGCCTGTTATGGTGGGGGCTGGCAAGCAGTAGGACATTGCTTGATTTATTATACATTTTTTAATCTCATTTACATAAATTGTCTTATCTCTTTTGATTTTCTACGACCAAGTATTGTTTTTTCCCTTTTTATTACTTGGGGACTCAAACACTTTGTTACACTCTCCCATTTCTTTCTAAAAAATTAAAAGGATAATAAAGAACTCAAAAAATGCTTTTTCTCTTTATAAAAATCTTTTTATTTCTTTTTATACACACACAATCTAAGAACTTTTTGTCTGTCAAAGAAAAAATTGAAATCAACATAAGATACATAAATTAACCAACTTTTGTTTAACACAATATCAAAGAATAAAAAATAACATCCTAATAGCAATTAAAAATCAACAATAACTTCTTAAATAATAATAATAAAAATCAATAATAACTTTTTAATACTATAAACACAAAATAATAAACAATAAATGTAAGGTTATATCTTCCAGTACTTGGATCCTGTTTGTCGGTCCCTGTCAAATCTTCAATAAGTTCGTCTTTCTTTAACTGATAAATCCACGAGATCCGTGGATTCTTTTTATTTTGGGCGGTCGCGACACTCTCAGAGTCCGAGTCACAGTCTGACATTTTTGAAACAAATTTTAGAGATTTCACAATTTTCATATAACTAGCAGCAGAAACAAAACTTTAAAGTTCTTAAGTTTATGTGGGTTAATATTATAGGTTAATAATAATAATATTATAGTTAACATTTCAAGAAATATTAGTTACATAACTTTATAAAAATAAAAATTACAATATATATCACATTTTGGAAAACTGTGTTAAGAACATTCAGGTTACTTTTAGTTTCAAGTTTCCAATTTACTTTCTGCACTGATTATAAAGCTGATATATGTTTTGTGTATTTAATGGAATTTAGCAAGTGAACTCCATCAAAACATGAACCAAAAACAAATTTCAAAAAAGCATTCTTTATAAAATCGTTTTATTGTTATTTATTATTGGATTGAAAAACATATTGTAGATTGTAGAAAGTATAAAAAATATGGTCCTATATAATAATGTTTTACATTTTGCTTAGTGCCCAATAAATAATTGATCTAGAACTTGAAGATGCATGTCCGTACCTTTAAATTATCTGATACTTCCCCTTATCACCCTTTTCTTATTTCTAATTAAGAATAGGAATCTAAATCATCTCATTACAAATATAACTACTCTGGCATTTTATCAATAAAAAGTGGGTTTTATGGATATACCAAAGTTGTTGGTAATTCTAATGTAGATACCAACAAAATCTTCAAAACAAATTTAAACACTATCTAGTAAACACTCCATTTGTCATGCGTTTGTAAGCCATCGGGTTTTGGCTTCTTTAAACTAAACTACGCTCTGAGTCAATTAAGTTAATATTATGTTACGGTTTACACTACATGAATGCGTGCTCCACAACCTTTTTCATCAGTAGGTGGTTTAATTCATGGTAATATACCTTGCCAAGCAGTTCCTACATGTTTTTAGATTACCACTTCATGTCAGGTGGTTAATATATGGTAATATACCTTCTCAAACAGTTCCTAAATTTTGTAGATGTCAACTTCATGTCCTATATGCTCTACAAACCGCTCCATACTCAGGTGGTTAAAATATCTCGTATAACTTGCCAGACAGTTCCTACAGGTTTTTAGATTACCACTACATGTATGAAACGCTCTACAATCGTTTCATAAGCTGGTGGTTAAAATTATGGTAATATACCGTTCTCAAACAGTTCCTAAATTTTGTAAGATGTTCAACTTCATGTCTATATGCTCTACAACCGCTCCATACTCAGGTGGTTTAAAATATCTCGTATAACTTGCCAGACAGTTCCTACAGGTTTTTAGATGTCCACTACATGTATACACGCTCTACAATCGTTTCATAAGCTGGTGGTTTAAAAATATTTTGGGGTAATATATACCTTCTCAAACAGTTCCTAAATGTTGCAGATGTCCACTTCATGTCTACATGCTCTACAACCGCTCCTTCCTCAGGTGGTTAAAAATATGGTACTATAACTTGCCAGACAGTTCCTACAGGTTTTTAGATGTCCACTACATGTATACAACGCTCTACAATCGTTTCATAAGCTGGTGGTTAAAAATATGGTAATATACCTTCTCAAACAGTTCCTACATGTTGCAGATGTCCACTTCAATGTCTACATGCTCTACAACCGCTCCTTCCCTCATGTGGTTA